>NC_081558.1:113524518-113617659 GCF_022355385.1 Mustela nigripes
CCGAAACCAAGAGTTAGACGCTTAACCACCTGAGCCACCCAGGTACCCCTCATTTTCTGTTCTTATATGCTACCACAACTCAGACTCTTGGTGCTGGGAACTAATTTGGGTCAGGTCTCCCCAACTCCCAGGCTGCCCTCTATCATCCTGCCTAGTTACTAATCACTTTGGTTTCACTTCCATGCTTGTTTCTAATTCCTAGGGATTTTTTCCTCTTGCGTGCTCAGATATATCCTTTGTTATTGGTTCCTGCATGGCAGGCCCGGACACCCATGCCTGCCCTCATCTCTGGTCACCTGTCTGAGTCCCTAACCTGCTGCCTCCCCTGGGGTGTCCAAACGTAGAAACCTCATTATCTTCCCTGTGTTGACCTCTAGCTATCCTAGCACCATAGTATCTCTCAGGTCCCCTAATTTCTGAAGTTTCAAGAAAAATCAAAAGGAGATAGGAGACTGACTCTGGCTACAAATTCTTCTTCTTCTTCTTCTTCTTTTTTTTTTTTTTAAAGATTTTATTTATTTGACAGAGAGAGAGTAGGCAGAGAGGCAGGCAGAGAGAGGGGGGGAAACAGGTTCCCTGCTGAGCAGAGAGCCTGATGTGGGGCTCCATCCCAGGACTCTGGGATCATGACCCGAGCCGAAGGCAGAGGCTTTAACTCACTGAGCCACCCAGGTACCCCTGGCTACAAATTCTTTAAATAGGTATGTGTGTAAGGAAAATTTCCTTTTCCTTTAGTAAAAGTAACCCAGTTCCTCCAAGTTTGCAGTAGAGGGAGAAACTCCCAGTGAGGACAGAGAGTTGGATCTCATAGCCTCAACTCTTATCCCTGTAAGGAAAGAGTCCTATACATGGCTCTTAATTTCCCAAAGGACATCACAGACCAGGCTGGAACAGCTGAATAAGACTTTACTAATGACTTAGAGATGCTGTAGGAAAATAAGTACAAAAAGAAGCAATGCTCTGTGTGATGAGGATGACAGGGTTCAGCTGTCTTTGAGAAACAGCGTTATCCTTAGGTGGGAGGTGGGGATATACGTATGTGTGCCTGCGCGTGCGTGTGTGTAGATGCTGTCAACAATAAACAAAGCCGCATACAGCTAAATCAGAGAGAACAGATTTTATCCAGCAACTACTGACCGAGGAAAGGACGGAGCCCCATTCTGCTTTGTGCAGAGCTGAACAGGTACTAAAGGGAAAACAGAGGAGGAGAGAGGGAACAGGTAGGCACTGAGGCAGAGGCAGGGAAATGAAAAGTCAGAAAGCATTGGTCAGTAAGTGTGCTTAGCCCTCCTGTGTCTGCCAGCTGGCAGTGTTGAAGTTAGGGTTCCCTCCTCCCACAGAGACTGGCAGGCAGAGGCCCTCTACTTCCTGGTAGTTACATTCAAAGGAATGGCTTATCGGGTCCTTGAGAAAGACACCGTTGGGCTATAGGAGGTACACACCTATCTCAAAGGCACAGAAGATGGATTTACTGTTGTAAGCCATTTTTAGTAAATGCTCTAAGAAAGGAAGGTCTAGGGCCTATTCTCAGGTGTTGGCTACAGCACATGGTAAGTTCTTTTGATACTCTTGAGCTTTTCCAGACAGAAACACAAAAGGAAGGCTGGTTCATCCCAGGGATGTATTCTTAGGTAGCCGTTATGGGTTTGATCACATCTGTTAGTGCAAGAACTTGAAAGGAGTGTTCACGCAAAGATCTTTTGCCATTTTGGGCACCCCAGGTATATTTGCCTTATGGAACAGAGACAATAAAGCAGGTAAGTGTGCCTACCACTCGTACTGCTGGTGGAGGAATTTTAAAACGGGACTCAACATAAGCCCACTATGAGACCAGGAGTGCTATAACCTCTCCTTCTAGACTATTCTAAAGATAAAGAGAATAATAATGCTAAAACTTCTTTCAACTTATATAGGCCAGAGTGGTGCTCTCAAACTTTTTGGACTATATCCCACAATTTCAAAATAGAAGCATTTTCAATATTTTCTATTCTAGTTCTTAAAATGCTGTTCAAAATTTATTAAGTTAATTTCATCACCTACCAGTGGGTCACAAGTCATAACCCACACCTGAAAAATACAAGGCTTCTGGGCACAGCCCCAGACAAAGTGTGGGTAGGGATGAGGGGAGTGGAGGTTTGTAAACGCTTGGTTTAACAAAACAGAAACTGGAGGGAAACATCTACCTGCAAGAAGAAACCACATGAGTTCTGACCTTAGACAAACAGAATTTTTGTCGGTAAGAGTCTATTCTTTTATAACATAAGTATAGTAATGGGAGCCTCTATTGTGTAATTTTCTAGAAACATGACCCAGAGCCAGAAGTAGTCAGAGATTGGGACAGTGACAAAACCAGTCTAGACAGAAATGCTGTTTTTTTCATTATCAAAGTGCATACCAGAAAAGGCCACCCTACAAACCTGAAGGAAATAATACATTAGACTTTGTTCTGACTAAATAATAAATAGATGTAGGTAGAGGGAGTAATGGGGTTAGTCCTTGTGAAACAATGTAGCAAATGTTTATTGAGCACCTACTACATGCCAGGAAGGATTCTAGGTTCTAGGGCTCCACAACCTCAAATAAAACAATGTCACTGCTCTCATGAGCTACCATTCTAGTAAAGAAAGATCAGCAACGACCAAACAAGTATATAAATAATGCCGAGTAGTGATACATGCTGGAAAATCAGGGCATTTTTAAACAGGGTGAGCAGATATGCTTTCTGATAGAGACTATTATAGAGAAGAAAAAGTGCAGGGCCTGTGAATGCCTGGAGGAAGCATATTCCAGGTAGAGGGAATAGCCAGTGCAGAGGCCCTTAGGGAGGAGGCTCAGTGTCTTTAAGAAACAGCAAAAAGGTCTGTGTAGCTGAGTAAATTCTGAGTGATGATAATGAGTCTCAAGGCCATTGTAAGTACTTTGTGTGTGATCAGAGTAAGATGATAGGGCATAAGACAAGTTTAGTAATGCTAAAGATTCACAAATGTTAGGTACCCAAACCTATGGCTTTCACATTCAAGTCTGCTGCATTCCCAGTGGCAGTTAGGAACTAGGATCTGCTGAACGCAAGGGTTTTGTGGTAGCAACAAACATGAAACTCTTTTTCCAAATCCTTGGTTTTTCTGATCCTGCCCTGTGTGCTCACATTAAGGTAGACTGGGCTCCCTCTCCCAGCTGCCTAGTTGCATGAGCTGGGTGGGGTGGGGGATGGGGTGGTTGGGGAAAGCCTCTCAAATAACTAAGATCATTCCCTGCATCAATAGAAATGGCAGTATTCAGATCCATGGGCATCTCTCAGATCATGAGATCACTACTGGTGATGGTGGTGGGGCAGAGCAAGGGGGATGAAAACGGGAACTTCAAGTCAGTGACTCCCCTAGGAAGCCTAGATGATATTTGGAAACCTAGATGATATTTGGAAATAATGTGGCCTGTGGTTAGCACATTAAAAAACAAATAAAAATCCTTGGTGGTTAAGTCAAACCAGGAAGCTATTTAATAAAAAAAATCTCTCTAAAATGTGTGGCAATTCAGATGCAAACTAGAAATTAGGTGCTAAAAACATTATTTCAGGATGACTTCAGAGATCGTGTTTTCCCAGGAGGCGTTTGGAATCCTCAGTGGGAACAGCCTGGAGATGAGGCGCATTAGAATGGGTTCCAGTGTGTGGCACAACTTCCCTGACACCCGAGGAGGGTGATGATACGGGCTGGGTTTTAGTGGCCTTCCGGACTATATAGCACCTTGTGCAGAAGCTGTGACCTGGCAGGAAGAACGTACGGGGGCGGGGTCCTGAGCACGGGCCGCCGCAGCCATTGCCACCACCATTATTGATCTCCCAGACCATGTACATCCATTAGAAGTTGAACAGTGAAAACCAACGATATCTTTGGTTCGGACTGTGCAATATTTTTGAAAATTGGCAACACGGGGGCCACATTTCTACTTAACAACTGGCTGGAACAGAATAGGGAATGTTATCTTTAGAAAGGGGTGGTGCTCTCCAGTTGACCAGACTCCGCCGACCTAGCTTGGCCCCAAAACATTTGAGTTTGCAGTGTCTGCCAGATACTATCTCTGTAAAGCTTACACTGACTCTGTGAAGTACAATCATGCTTTATGAGAAAACTGAGGCTTAGAGATGTTGAGTAACTTCTTAGGGTCTGGACACAGGTCTGTGGGTCTCCCAAGCTGGAGATGGGAGCTATGCTCGCTGGGCTTGCGAGGAGGGGCTATACTGGATGCCGCGATGACACAGAACCCACGTGACTCCATGATCGTTTGATATGAGGATTTAGATCATGCGTGTCGCAGTTCCAGAGCACCCTGAGAAATCTAGAAATACATATTGCTAACTCACTAAGTGATCTGCGCAAGGCCAGAGACCTCGAACAAAACAACAAAAGGGCTGGAGAGGACTCTGTTGACTTCTGGCCCTGAGGGACTCTCCTGAAGGAGGCAGGACTGCACTTTTAAAGGCGTCCACGTGGGGGCAGAAGATGATCGTGAGTTCCTTAGTTACGAGGCGACGACGGGGGCGGAGCCAAGAACTCGGGGTTTACTGTCTTAAAAGGAAAAGTCTGGCGGGAACCTACGTTTCTGTCCTGTCCTCCTAGTTCCGTGCCAGGCTCCCTCCTCAGAGTGAGCTCCTAAGTGGCTATGACCTGTTCTTTTTTCTTTTCTTTTCTTTTTTAAAGATTTATTTATTAGAAAGAAAGAGCGAGAGAGCATGCGAGCAGGGGGAGGAGTAGAGGGAAACGGAGACATGTAAACACTCTGCTAAGCAGAGCCCAACTCGGGGCTCCATCCCAAGGACCCCGAGATCGAGACCTGAGCCAAAACCGAGAGTCACAGGCTTAACCGACCAAGCCACCCAGGTGCACTGTGGTCTGTTTTATCCTGAAGTCATTGAGTCTAACACACTACTGATTAAGATGCCTCTTTATTTTAGGTGACCCTAACAAAGGGAAGATGGTACAATGCCTTAATGACCGAATTTCACACTGCTTGGTCACACCCGCGTTCCTTTGCTTTGAAATTTGTTTTCTCTCTCTTCAGAGAACTAGCCCTTTACCTCCCCCCTTTCATTTGAATTCCTTAGCATGACATAGGCAATCTTTAGCACCTATTCTCAGTAATAAAGCATAAATAGAACATCATTTACTAAGGTGTCTTACAGCAGTTGCTTGGTGCTTTGCAAGAAAATATAGGATTGTGGTCAATCCCCTTCTAATGAAGATTTATTTCACTAATACAAAACTTATACCCCAATGCTCTATTGCCTTGCTTTCCTGTACATGGTAACTTTTTGTTTCAGTGCCAAGTCGTAGCATTATCATCTTGAAATCATTTCTTAGAAAAGCCTAATTGAGATATAACTGGCATACAATAAACTATTTTTTTTTAAATTTTTTTTTTGACAGAGGAGAGCATGTAAGCACAGGGTGGGGTGGGGGTGTTGGCGAAGCAGAGGGCCAGGGAAAGGCAGACTCCCCGCTGAGCCCAGGAACCTGGAATCATGACCTGAGCTGAAATCAAGAGTAAGATAGATGCTCAATTGATTGAGCCACCCAGGAACGCCTAAACTGTACATCTTTAAAGTATACTATTTGGGGGCACCTGGCTGGCTCAGTAGGTGGAACATGTAACTCTTGATCTTGGGGTTGTGGGTTCGAACCCCACATTGGATATAGTGATTACTTAAAAAAAACCAAAAACTTTAAAAAAAGTTTACCATTTGATGTTTTGACATATGTATACATTTATGAAACCATCATTACAAGCAAAATGATAAAACCATTCACCATCAAAGGTTCTCCTGCTCCTTGGGAATCCCTCCCTCCCATCCATCCCCATCTCTCCATCACCCCTATACAGGTAAACAACGATCTGCTTTCTGTCAGTATAGATCAGTGCACGTTTTCTAGAACTTTTGCATTGTCTAGTTTCTTTATATAAGAACCATACAACTTGTATTATTTTTTGCCTGGCTTCTTTCACTCAGCAATTATCTTGAAAAAAGCAAGAATCATACGATCCCCTCAATAGATGCAGAAAAAAACATTTGACAAAGTACAGCATCCTTTCTTGATTAAAACTCTCCACAATGTAGGGATAGAGGGAACATACCTCAATATCATAAAAGCCATCTATGAAAAACCCACAGTGAATATCATTCTCAATGGGGAAAATTAAGAACTTTTCCCCTAAGGTCAGAAACACAGCAAGGATGTCCACTGTCACCACAGTTGTTCAACAACTTCTAGTACTAGGAGTTCTAGCCTCAGCAATCAGAAAACAAAAAGAAATAAAAGGCATCTAAACGGGCAAAGAAGTCAAACTCTCTCTCTTCACAGATGACATGATACTCTATGTGGAAAACCAAAAAGACTCCTACGCCTCCACCATCAATTGCTAGAACCCATACAGGAATTCAGCAAAGTGTCAGGATATAAAATCAATGCACAGAACTCTGTGGCACTTCTATACACTAACAATGAGACAGAAGAAAGAGAGATTAAGGAATTGAACCCATTTACAATTGCACCCCAAACCATAAGATACCTGGGAATAAACCTAACCAAAGAGATAAAGGATCTATACTCTCAAAACTATAGAACACAACGGGCTCCTGGGTGGCTCAGTGGGTTAAGCCGCTGCCTTTGGCTCAGGTCATGATCTCAGGGTCCTGGGATCGAGTCCCGCATCGGGCTCTCCGCTCAGCAGGGAGCCTGCTTCCCTTCCTCTCTCTCTACCTGCCTCTCCGTCTACTTGTGATTTCTCTCTGTCAAATAAATAAATAAAATCTTTAAAAAAAAAAAAACTATAGAACACTCACGAAAGAACTTGAGGAAGATGCAAAGAAATGGAAAAATGTTCCATGCTCATGGATTGGAAGAACAAATATTGTTAAAATGTCCATGCTTCCCAGAGCAATCTATACATTCAATACAATCCCTATCAAAATACCATCAACAGTAGTGCCTGGGTGGCTCATTGGTTAAGCATCTGCCTTCAGCTCAGGTCATGATCCCAGTGTGTTGGTATGGAGCCCAATATCGGGCTTCCTGCTTGGTGGGGAGCTCCTTCTCCCTCTCCCTTTGCCCCTTCCCACAGGTCGTTCTTTCTCGCTCGCTCGCTCTCTCAAATAAATAAATAAAATCTTAAAAAAAAAAAAGTCTATTCTTTCCCCCACTGACTTGTCTTGATAAAGAAGAAAAAATGAAGGACATCCAGTCTGCAAAGGATGATAAGTTATTTTTATTTGCAGATGACAAAAATATCTATGTGGATAATCTGATGGAGTCAGTAAAAAATAGAAAATAAACCAACAATGAAAACTTTTAGAACCAATAGGAGAATTTAGTAAGTTTGCAGGAAACATTAATATACAACAAGATGGATTGTAATTCTATAAACTAACAATGAATAATCAGAAATTGTTATAAAAATCAATATCACTTCTTGTATTCTTCTGGAAATCTGATAAAAGTAATATGTCATCTATATAATTTTACTCTATACTTGTTTGAGTTCCTAAAGTTTTATGTCCTAGGACACTTGCTTGTCTAGTTCTGGATGTGATTCCAAATCCCAGATTATTGAATATGGTGATGCTAACACATATCCATGAATTCTTTAATATTCTTCCTTAAGGGGGGGTGTGAATTCCCCTCCCTTTAGGCAGGGCTATACTTAGTGACTCATGTATAAAGAATGGAATGTGACCCAAATGAGTATGTAACTTCTGAGACAAGATCATAAAAAGCCTCAGGTCCTCTTCCTTTCTTTCTCTTGGATCACTTGCTTTAGGTGGAGCCAGTGGCCGTGTTGTGAGGACACACAAGCATCCCTGGAGAAAGCCCACATGGCAGAGAGTTGAGGCCTCCTGTCATGGCCATGCTGAACTCCTCTGTCTTGGAAGTGGGTCCTCCAGCTCTCAAGCCTTCGGATGACCACAGCCCCAGCCATCCGCTTCACTGGATTCTCAAGAAAGACCCTGAACTAGAATCACTAGCTGAGCTGCCCACTGAAACCATAAGATAACAAATGTCCGTTGTTTTAAGCTATGAAGATATAGGGGAATTTGGTCGTAGCAAGGGATTACAGTGTACAGAGTGGAAGGTGGAGGGCAGAAGAGAAGCTGGCTTAGGGAGGTGCCTCCCACTGCCCTCCCCTAGACAGGACTTGGGACATCTGCAATAACATCCAGAGACATCTCTCTAGGGCAGTCATCCAACCTCCCCTTACCCCGGGGAGCAGACAGGGAGGATGAGGAACGGCAGTCTTGCTGAAAGGCTATAGGGGAGGACACTGGAGACATTGCCCTGGACCACCCTCTCACCATCCCCCTGTGTGAACAGAAGGATGGCATCTCCAGAGGATGTGGCCTCAGTACCCCAGACAAAGCAGGGTGGAGGGGGAACCCCAGAGCTATCTGCTGGTAGGCCAGGGGTGGGGCCTGGCCGGAGGTCTCCATGGCCACGGAGAACTCAGGGCCTGGGCGTGGCAGGACTGGCGGGCGATGGTGCAGCTTAGACACCTGACAGCCAGTTCCAGCCACTCCACAGGTAGGTGGCACCCTGGCAAAATGACAATTAGGCACTGATGGCGGGTTTCCCCTCTCCTGTGGACCCAGCCAGAGGGGAAGGGGACCCTCAGCCCGGCACAGGGCTGCCACAGGGGACCTCTCACACATTTGGCCGCAGGTTGACCGCATCATTTCAAGGTCACCTGGGCCTTTTCCTGCCTTCAGCCTGAGCCTGGAAATGGTCTTCCCAGTGCTTCACGACCCAGATGCCACCTCCTGGCTGGGACTGTCAGTACACAAGGCCTCCTACATTCCTGGTACCACGGGTGAGGGCAGGAGGAGGCCTGGAGTCCCTCAGGTCCCCCAGTTTAGTCTAGGGTGCAGCCCCAGAGAGATGCCCATTTTCCATCCAACATAGTGTTTATCTTTGTGTACGGTGTAAAAGAATGGTCGGGTCGGGTTTCATTCTTCTACACATAGCTGTCCAATTTTCCCAGCACCATTTATTGAAGAGACTGTCTTTTTTCCACTGTATATTTTTTCCTGTGTTGTTGAAGATTAGTTGACCATAAAGTTGAGGGTCCATATGTGGGCTCTCTACTCTGTTCCACTGGTCTGTGTATCTGTTTCTGTGCCAGTACCATGCTGTCTTGGTGATCACAGCTTTTTGTAAAGCTTGAAATCAGGTAATGTGATGCCCCCATTTTGTTTTTCTTTTTCAACATTTCCTTAGCAACTCAGGAACTCTACTGGTTCCATACAAATTGTAGAATTGTTCGCTGCAGCTCTTTGAAAAATGCTGGTGGAATTTTGATCAGAATGGCATTGAAAGTATAGATTGCTCTAGGCAGTATAGACATTTTAACAATGTTTATTCTTCCGATCCATGAGCATGGAATGGTCTTCCATCTTTTTGTGTCTTCTTCAGTTTCTTTCATGAGTGAACATTCTGTAGTTCATCGAGTACAAATCCTTTACCTCTTTGGTTAGGTTTATTCCCAGGTATCTTATGGTTCTTGGTGCAATAGTAAATGCAATTGATTCTCTAATTTCCCTTTCTGTATTTTCATTGTTAATGTATAAGAAAGCAACTGATTTCTGTACATTGATTTTGTATCCTGCCACATTACTGAATTACTGTATGAGTTCTACTAGTTTGTGGGTGGAGTCTTTTGGGTTTTCCATATAAAGTATTATGTCATCTGCAAAGAGAGAGAGATTGACTTCTTCATTGCCAATTTGAATACCTTTTATTTCTCTTTGTTGTCTGATTGCTGTTGCTAGGACTTCTGACACTATGTTGAACAAGAGTGGTGAGAGTGGGCATCCTTGTCGTGTTCCTGATCTCAAAGGGAAGGCTGTCAGCTTTTCCACATTGATAATGATGTTCCCTGTGGGTTTTTCATAGATAGATTTTATGAAGTTGAAGAATGTTCCCTCTATTCCTGTACTTTGAAGCGTTTTAATCAGGAATGGATGCTGTGTCTTGTCAAATGCTTTTTCTGTATCAATTGAGAGGACCATGTGGTTCTTCTCTCTTATTGATTTGTTTTATCACATTGGTTGATTTGTGAGTGTTGAACTACCCTTGCAACCCAGGGATAAATCCCACCTGGTTATGGTGGATAATCTTTTTAATGTACTGTTGGATCCTATTAGCTAGGATCTTGTTGAGAATCTTAGCATCCATATTCATCAGTGATATTGGTCTGAAATTCTCCTTTTTGGTGGGGTCTTTGCCTGGTTTGGGGACACACATAACATGTCTCTGAAATGAAAACAAGTTTATGGAACAATATTCCCCTTCCAGGTATGATATTCTGATCTGATCTGATCTGGTCTGTTCTATTCTACTATTGTATTTTACTCCATTGTGTTCTATTTTATTCTATCCCATTTTATTCTGGGAGACAGAGGAGGAGAGGAGAGGTGATTGTGGCTCCCCCACAATCAACTCATAAGACTCTTCAAAAGAGAATTTCTTCTGACACAAACAGCAGCTGCTCTGAGCTAGCCCTCCTGTGTCCCCCCCCCCCCTCCCAGGTCCCAGACTCTTGGCAGCAGAGACTATATCATATTCATACAGTACCCCGCCCCCAAGCTCCTGGAGGAGACTTGGCATTCTCAGAACCAGCACACCTTGAAGAAGGTGCTTCAATCAAAGCCAGAAGTTCAGGGGAGGAAAGCGTAGTTCCCAGTCTGAGTTTTGCTACATCTCTGCCATTTGCATATTGAAGCCCTTCCTCCTGGGTTCACTGGCCATGGGCTCTCAAAGGTCTTAAGTTCTTAGTTCCTATAGAGAGCATAGCACTCAGGAGACCCCAGAATCTTGGGTTCAGGGTCTGGCAGATCCCATGAGTGAATAAATGAAAGGCCTATTGTTCAGTGGTAGGAGCAGAGACTTTGGAGTCAGTGAGACCTGAGGGAAGTTCTGATTTAATCGCTCATTCACTAGCTGTGTGGTCCTGGGTAAGTCACTTGGTCTCTCTGAGCATCAGTTTCTCGCTACTTATTTTGTAGGGCTGGTGTGAGGATTAGCAAAAATGTGTAAAACTCAGGGTGTCTGGGACCTCAAAAATAACACATGTAATTATCATTGTTAATCATAATCACAACCACATTCACTCGACCATCTCAGGACTACTCTGAATACTTCAGGTGTGCTGCTGTGACTGAGTTTTGGGGGGTGCTGGGTTACTATTGTTTTCATCCTAGACAGAAAAGAAATACTCATAAACCCCTAAGGGAGGAAGCTAGTTGTTTGTCATGAACAGCCTTCATAATAAAAGGAGAGGAGAAAAAAAAGACACACACACTCCAAAACAAACCAAGAACATGGGCCCTTGCCAAACATTCATCCTGGTTACAAAGGAGAGTTGCATTCTTGGAAAATGAACGGAATGACTCTGGTCCTGGCCAGTGTCCAGCAATCTGCAGGGAAGATGTAACCCTGGTCTCTGGGGACACTCCCAGTCCACGTGCAGAAGAAGCACGAGGTGTGTTGATAGAGAAGGACCAGGTGAACAGGAATGGTGGAGCATGAAAAGTCATGTTCATAAGACCTGGGGAGCATTCTGTCTTTCCTTGGCAGAACTTTATCAGTGCAGGACTTAGGAAATTAGTGTTTGGGTTTAGTGTTTAAAATCTAGCACTGTCGTTTTGCTTGAATTAATTGAATAAAATCTTGTAACTAGTGAATATACTAGGGAGTTTAAATTATCCTGATTAGAAAACACATTTTCAGTGAATTAAAGACTTTGAAGGATACATCATGACTGATGAATTACTTTGCACTAAATTCGGATTTTCCTTTATTGTCCACTAGATGGCGGGGTGGGACCAGGCTAGATACCACAAGCTCAAAGGCGCCTCTCCAGCACAGGTTTAAAGGGAGGGAATCATATTCTTGTTTGGGTTCCATCTAAGATTTTTTTTTCTTTCAGAAAATAAAGGTAGGGACGCCTGGGTGACTCAGTCGGTTAAGTGTCTGCTTTCAGCTCAGGTCATGATACCAGAGTCCTGCTCAGTGGAAAGCCTGCCTCTAGCCAGCTTCTCCCTCTGCCTGTAGCTCCCCCTGCTTGTGCGCTTTCTCTCTGACAAATAAATAAAATCTTAAAAAAAGAAAAGAAAAGAAAAGAAAACATGTTTAAGAAAGAAAAGAAAGGTAAACAATTTAAGTACAACTTTTTTTTTTTTTTTAAGATTTTATTTATTTGTCAGAGACAGAGGAAGAGAGAGCACGAGCAAGTACAGGCAGACAGAGAGGCAGGCAGAAGCAGAGGGAGAAGCAGGCTCCCTGCCGAGCAAGGAGCCCGATGTGGGACTCGATCCCAGAACCCGGGATCATGACCTGAGCCGAAGGCAGCTGCCCAACCAACTGAGCCACCCAGGCGTCCCTAAGTACAACTTTTTAAGGACCCTCTCTAACACACAAAGGAAGGTATGCCATTTCCCTGTCTGAAGCTCTAAGCACAGTGTTTTCCTCTTATATCTGAGGAATAAACAGTTGATGGTACCAATTAGTAATGAGTGAAACTGTACCCCGAGCCACATGCTACGCTGAGCTTTATCTCATTTATTCATCACAGAGAGACTTAGAAGGTGTTGCTTCCATTTTGTTTAAAAAATATTATCATTTTGTTGCAAGGACATTTTTTTTAAAGATTTTATTTATTTATTTGACAGAGAGAGATACAGTGAGACCAGGAAGCTTGATGCAGGGTTTGATATCAGGACCCTGGGCTCACGACCTAACCTGAAGGCAGATGCTTAACCCACTGAGCCACCCAGGCATCCCTGCATGGATATTTTGTAAGTAAGGCCTCTAATACAGGAATTTCAAACGTGACTACATCAGCCAAATGAAGGATCTGGCTGAACATGTCTGGGGAAGTTGTATGGTTTGAACAGAGTTTTGAAAAAAGCAAGGGAGGGGATGGGGTGGGGGGAGGTGTGTCCAGGGCACAGAGTGGAGGAGGGAGCAGAGGCAGGAGACATCCGCTCTCGTGGGAGTTCCGTGGTGGGGCTGGGCCAAGTATGGTAGGTTTATAGAATGATAGAAGTAGACAGAAGCAGATAGAAAGCCATCTAGCTCACCCCCTCCTTCTACAGATGGAACAATAAAGGCCCAGAGCCGTGAAGTGATTTGTTACAGGTCTAAGGCTTTGGAAAGTTAGAATGGAAATTGAGATGTCCTGGCTCTCAGTGACTTCATTATTCTTTTCCCTAAATCATGATGTTTTGGGCTTGTATTGGTGAATATGTAAAATCCTATTTGCTGGCTATTCAATGAAACACAAAACGAAACTAGTGCAATAAAATACCAAGATTCAGTAGACCACCGAATCAGAACCTCCAGCCAGTCACTTCTTGTCTCAGATCTCGGGTTCTTTATGTGTAAACGAGCTGGGCTAGATCGTTGCTAGTATTCCTTCCCACTCTAAGACTATTCTATAAATGTATTTCTATTTCTTTCTTTTTTTAAGATTACTTATTTGTCAGAGAAAGAAGGAGAGCACAAGGTAGAGGGAGCAGGTCAAGGGAGAAGCAGGCTCCCAGGGATCAGGGAGCCTGACTCAGGACTCCATCATAGGACCCTGGGATCATGACCTGGTCTGAAGGCAGATGCCTAACAACTGACGACCCAGCCACCCCTGTATATGTATTTCTAAAATACCTTACTATGTGGCCTTTGGTGTAATCACACCTGGCTTTTCATTTCTTTCTGCAAGCGATGACAACAAAGCTTCTAAGGCTTTGTATTCATCACATCCTCGATGAACTAACTAGCTAATGTGTAACTGAAGAGGGCGCCTGGACAGCAAGGAGAGGGGAATCAGTGTGGGCTGGAGATGTCCCGGAGCAGGGGCAATCTGAACCAACCTCTGGAAGAGGTGAGGGCTTGGCCAGGAAGGCAGTAGGGTGTTCCATGAAGAAGCAAACATGAGCAGGGTGTGGGACTTCTGAAGGCCACATGCGGGCCTGGCAGGAACCATGCTGCTGGGGAGGGGGTTAGATGGGGAGCCAGGGAGGCAGGGGGGACCCTGGATGGAGGAGATCCTCGTCCTGCCAGGCTACAGCTCAGTGCAGGAGCCCAGGGGAAGGGGTAGGAGACGCTTTGGCCAGAAGGACAGGCCACTGTCCAGGAGCCAGTTTCCTTAAGCACAAAACAGGCCCTGCGGGCTCGGACTGAAGATGTTCTTGGTTCTACATCCTTATTCTGTTTCGATTAGGTGTTCTGTAAGTACACAATCAATTCTCAGAACTGCAAATGGTAATACCGTGAACAGCACAGACTCAAACAATGATCCTTTGAAACCAATGGTATTTCAAGCATTAAGAAAAGGTCTGATGAATAGAAACTCTTCCCTGGTTTTAGGAGGCTCCCAGGTGATAGTGTTGCTCACTTGCTCCTTCTCTCATTGGTTCCTTCCTTTCTCCTTTCGTGTCTGACTTCCTGTCACTGTGTTGGTTGGACTTGGTCTTATGTTTCTAATTATTTTACATACCAAACTACTTCAAATGCTTTTTTGGAAGTGGGTAGGATGTAAATAAATTATTAAAGTTTCTCTAGATCTATTTTCTTCACTATCTCATTTTATTAATAATTACAAAATAGATCTTTGCAGATAGAGCCCTTTTGGACAGAAGACCAGAAGTCCTTGGTAAACCCATGTTCTTAAACCTAGTTCAAGTTAATTTACATTTGTATAGCATTTTAAGGATCAAAAAAGTGGACAAGAGTGCAGCTCAGTCGGTTGAGTGGCTGCCCCTGGCTCGGGTCATGATCCTGAGGTCCTGGGATAGGTCGGCATGGGGCTCCCTACTCAGTGTGGAGTCTGCTTCTCCTCTCTGGTTGCTGCTCCCACTGCTTTGTGCTCTCTTTCTCTGACAAATAAATAAAATATTTTTTAAAACGTGGAGATTTTCCTTGATGTGTGTTATTTTATTTGAGTCACAATCTCCACAGTGAGCTCTTCCAACCTGATCGAATTAAGTCAGAAATCATTGTGTGAGCAAGAACATGTTCTCATCCTCACTCTTGCGTCACCAGAGAGGAAAGGACTGGGAGTGGGAGGACCGTCTCAGGAGAGCCAATGGCACATTTCTCTTCCCAGCTCCCCGGCCACCAAATGACTTCACGTGGATAGCTTGAACTTGGCCTTGGCGGGAGTACTTACACCCAGGAAATCAGAAAATACCGTAAGTCAGTGCCCTTCCCCCAACCCGTGAGAGCCAGGTTTGAAGCATTTGCTGGCAGACTTCTGAAATTACGTCTCATGCTCCTAAAATGACTCAGCTGAGGTTAAACTGAAGGCTGAAAGTTCAATGCCAGTATTGTGCACCTGAAACTAACATAACACTGTATGTTGACTGTAGTGGAATTAAAATGGAAAAAAAAAAAAAAAAAAAAGAGGTCAACTCCATGTTCTAATGAGAGAGACCATTAGGGAAAGGGATAAGTCGAGGACAAGAGGGGAGCCAGTTTCTGGCCCCACAGCGGAGTTCTGGGACAAGGTCTGCACGGCAAGGACCCAGACAGGAGACTGCATCAAGTCCTCACCTGTTTGAGCCTGGGTTTTAAGGAACCTGGCCTTGAACCTCAGCGTCAGAGTGTGCAACTCATCTACCGTCCAAACACAGCAGGACACTGAGAGAGAGGTTCCCCTTACACCATGGAGTTTCCTGGAATTGTGCAGATGGGAACTGCTGGGAAAACCATCGTTGCTTCAACACGCGGAGAGACTTGTGCTGCCAGTAATTCCCAGCAGATTATCCAAGTCACTGATCTTCAGTGAAGAAAAACATGCTGAAATGATCAACGTGCTCTCAGCTGGGTTTTGCAGAAGCAGGAGTGGAGTTAGTACAAAAGTTCTCATGGGTGAATATTCCAGAAATATTCAGAAGGGCCTGCTGCCTTTTCTATACCCATTTCTCATCTTTATGGAACCAGAAGGAAGTCTTCTATTCTACTAATCCATCCCTTCATTCCCAGGAAAAATGGGGAGGGGCTGAGGGCAGGCTGCTCCAAGATGGGTCACTTTGGCATAAGGATTATTTTGAGTTAAAAGTAATAAATACTCAGCAGATGCAGGAAAAGCTGTCTGCCTCCCCCATAACTGCCTAAATTTAAGTTGGAAAGCAGAGCCTGCCACAGGAAGAGAGCTATTAACGGAGACTCTCTACTTAAGGAACCTAGCTGCAGAATTGGGCAACCTGGTTTTTCCAAACATCTCTTTCTGCTTTCTTGCTAATAAGCTTTCCTCCTTCTGTGTCCTCAGACCCTCCGCCTCCCCGCAGTTCCAGGAAACTTCCTGTGGCCTCATTGTTTTTGGAATCCCTTGTCTGTCTGGATTCCCCGCACATATGGGATTAAATTGGGTTTCTTCCTGTCAATCTGTCTCTTGTCAAGTTAATTCTAAGTCCAGCAAGAAGGACCATAGGACTGAGGAGGACCTTCCTCCCCAACAAATGTATTGACTGTGATGCAGATGTAATTCTGTGGGAGACTGTCCACTATTTCTTTTTTTTTTTTTTTTTAGATTTTATTTATTTATTTGACAGAGAGAAATCACAAGTAGATGGAGAGGCAGGCAGAGAGAGAGAGGGAAGCAGGCTCCCTGCTGAGCAGAGAGCCCGATGCGGGCCTCGATCCCAGGACCCTGAGATCATGACCTGAGCCGAAGGCAGCGGCTTAACCCACTGAGCCACCCAGGCGCCCCTGTCCACTATTTCTAACACTCCTTTGCTCTAAGTCTGCAGCCTCAGTAAGATGTTGTCCTTGTGATTTAGACCATTTGACCAACCAAGACTAGAAAAATCATACAGATTCAGGTCACTTGTGTGTATCAAGGACTTTAACTATTGGTTTTTAAGAAGTGTTAGTATAAGAATATCTCGATGTGGAAAAAAAATACTCAACCAACAGTCCACTTTCTAAAATATCCACTGTAAGTTCCAGACAGACTTAAAACTGCTTTTCAGTTTCAATTTCAGAATTGGTTTGAGCAGGATTTGAACCACAAATACTCCACAATGAGCACTTAGTAATTATTAACTATTAAGAATAGGGACAGAGAACCATATTCTATCAGCACAACCAAACTTAATTTTAAGTACAGTGTTTCTTTCTTTCTTTCTTTTTTAAAAACGATTGTTATTTATTTATTTATTTGACAGAGATCACAAGTAGGCAGTGAGGCAGGCAGGCAGAGAGAGAGGGAAGCAGGCTCCCTGCTGAGCAGAGAGTCTGATGCAGGCTCAATCCCAAGACCCTGCGATCATGACCCGATCAAAGGCAGAAGCTTTACTCACTGAGCCACCCAGGCGCCCTTAAATCAATGTTTCTAACTCAAATGACTGCCTCTAGGCCAGGCATGTAGCTCCGGCACCATAATGAATAACTATTTTCTGAACATTCCCATGCTCTGTATTGTCTTCTCCTCTGTCCCAGCCCATCCCAGGACCCATTCATTCTGCTCAGTTTGTAGAACTCTGCAAGACTTGGGCAGGCTGTCTTCTAAACTATAAGCAACCACCAGACAACACTCCAGATTGTCCCTACACAAATGTCACTCATTCATTCTGTTTAGATGTGCCATCCTGAGTAGGAGATGGAGTGAGAGGTGGCCTCTTGCGCAGAACCCCACAGGCTCAGGGCAGGGGTGGGGTGGGGGCGGTGAAGCCTTGCCAGATCTGTAGGTGGGAAGGAGAGAAGAAATACTGAGCGAGCCCTTGGAGGGGAGTGGTACTGAGTTCACTGTCGGGTGCTGCCTGAGCACTGGCAGCATGGAGGGGAAACCCACACCAGCCTCCCTTCCACTCACCGCCTCCCCAGTCGGGCTCCCCACATCAGTTCTGCTGGGCCAAAGAGGATCCCAGCAAACAAGGCCTGTCTCCAAGACTGTCCCCACTCCTGTGGGGCCCCCAATGAGGGTAAGATGAACACATCAGAGAAGCCTTGTATGTTGATGTGGAAGGAGCTGACCATTGGGGGGGTGGGGCTCCCCAGGGCAGATGAGAAGAGAAAGGAACAAGGTGGGTTCTGAGAATGGCCTGCGGGTGAGGGCCTCTGTGTGCCCTCAGTCCCCTTCAGTTTCCTGTTCTGGGCAGACTGACAATGGTTTCACCCAAGCACTAAGGTCCTGGAATTGAGGGAGGGTGCCGAAGGGTGCCAAAAAGCAGGAGCAGAGGGGAGAGCTGTGGGAAAGGGGCTGGTGTGCCTCCAGTGCCTGCTTTGGGGCCTTGGTGGCTTCAGGGGAGAAGTGCACAGGGAACTTTTTTCTGGGGGCGAACCTTCTTGGAATGGAAATTTGAACATCTGATGAATGAGGGAAGTGTTCAGCAAAAATTCAACTTGACCAGCAGTTAATCCGCACTTACTCTGTGCAAGGCATGGCAGGAGGTTCTTCAAGCGAACTGGAGGTGTGTGGGATGGGGTGTCTGCCCTTGAGAGGACTCAGGACATCCAAGAGCAGGGAACACAGATCCACAGATAAGAAATAATTCTTGAAATGCTTTTGGTGCAAAAAGACGGTTTTATTAAAGCATGGTAACAGGACCCATGGGCAGAATGAGCTGCACTGGGGTCATGAGGAGTGGCCTATTAAATACTTTCAGATTGCAAGGGGGTTAGGGATAGCCCAAGCTTCCTAAGTATTCTGGAAACAAGGTTTCCAGGATCCTGAGGGAACTAGCTCTTGTTAGGAAAAACTCATTTATTATTGTTGAGTGAAAGCTCAGTCATGGGACTCTTCAGATGTATATGGGTGGGTCATATGCTTGGCGGATGTTTGCTAACATGTACCGGGGGGGGGAGGGTAGAGATAAAAGAAGTTTCCAAAGGAATTTTTATATGTTAAAGGAGACTTACAGGATCCTGGGGGTCTGGCCAAGATTGCCTTTACCCTTAGCAAAGTATTACCATCCAGGCAGCTGAGCTCCTGGAGGAAGGTCACTCTGCCTGTTTCAAGGACTTGTCAGTGGGCTGTAAGTAGTAAAGAAATGTAATAATTTTTCTTCTGCCTTTGTTTCCCACATCAATAACATGAGTCCCATTTCCTAATTCATATAAAACTATTCATACTAAAATTTGAGTGCATTTCCATAGAGGGAATATAGAGACATTTAAGAGGGCAGACTTTATTATAATGCTTTATTTCCCCAAAGAGGAACCTGGAGTCACAATGGAATGAGTAAACGACTTTGTTTTTGTTTTAAGTAGGTTCCATGCCCAATGCAGAGACTAACTTGGGGCTTGAACTCATGATCAAGACCTGAGGTGAGACCAAGAGTTCAATGTTGAGCCACACAGGTGCCCCTCAATTGTTTTTTTTCTGATAGTACCTCCTAATTCTATTCCTCTAGTCTTCCCTTTGGATTACATTACATTACATTACAAAGTTTGTAGAACTTTGGGGTTGGTTTTTGTTTTGGCAATGTGCAGAAGGGAGGAGAATAAGCTCTTTACAGTAGGAGAGAGCTTTGGTGCCCTCTACTGGTAGATTCTTCAAATTGCAGGCCTCCACTCGTTCATGGAATTCGTTTTGTGGGTTCCACAAGAATTTATTTTTTAGGAGCGCTTGCCTTTGGCTCAGGGCATGATTCTGGGGTCCTCGGATCCAGCCCCGCATCAGGCTCCTTGCTCAGCGGGAAGCCTGCTTTTCCCTCTCTCATACCCACCTTGTGTTCCCTCTCTCACTGTGTCTCTCTCTGTCAAATAACTAAATAAAATCTTAAAAAGAGTATTTGTTTTTTAAAAAGTGAAAACGTTGGCTGTAGATACTAACTGCAAATATTCATTGGTGAAACTTTGTTTCCATTATCTATATATGATGTAGGATCCAAATGATTTTCCTGTTAGCAATATTTAGCCCCAGGGAACTACACCCACCAGGACAGGGTCAGGGTGAGGGGAGTAAGGCAGGACTGAGTAAATGCAGGATTGGATCCTATCTCTACTCAAAGTTTTGAAGTTTAGTTCATCATGGATTTTGTGCATTAATTTTAATTTTTATTTTTTTAATATCTTATTTATTTATTTGACAGAGATCACAAGTAGGCAGAGAGGCAGGCAGAGAGAGAGAGGAGGAAGCAGGCTCCCCATGGAGCAGAGATCCTGATGTGGGGCTCAATCCCAGGACCCTGGGATCATGACCCGAGCTGAAGGCAGAGGCTTTAACCCACTGAGCCACCCAGGAGCCCCTAATTTTTATTTTTAAAAAGTATTGCATTTAAATATTATTTATTTTGATTACTGTGCTCTTTGGAGCCCCCTTAAGTTTTGTGCCTTAAATGAGTGCCTCCCCTGCCTCTTCTGGACAGTCTCTGTGCTTTACCGAGTGGAGAGGGTTGACCAGCCTGGGGATCTGGGAAGAGGGGGCCCACGTGGGGATGAGAAGGGACAATGCATGTGATGTCTTCTCTTTTTTCTGTGGGCAGGAGGGGAAGCCATGGATGACAGTGAGGGGCACAGACAGAGGGAGAAGATTGAGCATGGCTGATGAGGGGACAGGAAAGAGAGGTCTGGGACAAGTGAAGCTCCTCACAGAGCACTGAGCCCTCTGTTGGGGTGGAAGGGCATGAACTAGGGAGAGGAGGGCAAAGGTGTGATTCTGATGCACTCTGATTCTGCATCTGAGACAGGCAGCTGGGGAAGAAGGAAGGTCAGGAGATTGCTGGGTGGGGTGGGAGTGTTAGGGAGTAGGTAAGGGGTGGGCAGAGGATTCTGGGGGATTATTTAAGAGGCCGTGGTTGAAGAGCGATCAGACCAGAGAGTATGCACTGGAATTTGAAATTTCAAAGGAAATGCAGTTGTAGGTGAAGCCACCTAAATGACTTTCTTGCCAATAAGTTGAGTGTGTGGGAGGGTATGTGAACAAAATGGTATATCCTTCATAACATAAGGGCTCCTTAGACTTGAGTGTCACAGGTCTACTAAGTAAGACTTGGAAATACAGTTTCTCTAAGAATAGATATTGGTGATCTATGACAACAATGGCCAGAAACAATGGTCAAGAAACAGTTGAAAACAAAAACAGATACATTTTAAATTCAAACCCATGGGCTTTCTCTAGTTCCCGTTCCTCAGCCTTCAAGTCTCAGATTCAGTGTTGCTCCTCCTGGAAGTTGCCTCCCCTGCTCCACCCACCCCCATCTCTCCCCTCCTGACTCCCAGCACAGACCCCACTCTTTGCCCCAGGGCTCTCCTTCTGCTCAGAGCACCATCAGGGGCCTTAATCTTTCCTGCCCTGGGACTGTCACCCTCTACTGTTCTTTACCTCATCTTAACTTTCTATGAATTAGCCCTTGTTAAAACAGTTCCTTTTTAGGGGCGCGTGAGTGGCTCAGATAGTTAAGCATCTGCCTTTGGCTTAGGTCATGATCTCCAGGTCCTGGGATGGAGCCCTGAGCCCTGCATCTGGCTCCCTGCTCAGTGGGGGAGTCCCTCTGACCCTCCCCTTGCTTGTGCGTTCTCTGCCTTTCTCTGTAAAAAAAAATAATAAAAAGAAAGAAAGTAAATATTTCCTTTTTAGAAGAAATAACCATCTGAAGTTTTACAGAATTTTTACAGTATTCTCTTTCATTTGTCAAACGATATGGCCTAGTCCTTGAACTCAAACCTGCGCAGTTAAATTGATGCCACATAAATATACGCATGCATGCACGGGCACATCAAGTAAAACACACACATGCACACACAGGCGCGTAAAGTGAAATACACACAGCATTTATGTGCTCATAAAGTAAAATCGTATGCTTCCTTTTCTTCCTCCTCCTGCTCCTTCTTCCCCTGAGTTTCCTTCCTCGGGGCCCCTCTGCTCCTCTCTGGTCCTCTTAGCAGCCACCTTCCTTATGCTCAGAGCACTGTCCCCGCTGCAGTCCTGCTGCCTCCTCCAGTCTCACCTGACCCCCTGGACTGCCCCACCTGCTGTCTCTCTCACACCTCCGCTCAACACCAGCCCAAACCCATATTAGGGCCAATTTAATGTTAAAACCTGTTTAACTGTTAGGGCCTGCTTAGCCAGAGCAACTCCATATTGCCTAGGTAGCCATGTTGTTGTTTACATCCACAGACTTCATTCCGGGAATAAACACCTCAGTAGTTCCTGGTATGGTTCCAGGTATCGATTCCAGGAGTAAACGCCTTAACAATAGAAGCCACGTACCTTGGATCTGCAGTTATGCCCTATAAAACCAGCCTGTGAGATCAGGAGGTGGTCTCTCTCTTTGGAGGCTGACCGGTCCCTGGGATCCCAGGACCCTGGGATCTGAGCTGAAGGCAGAGGCTTTAACCCACTGAGCCACCCAGGTGCCTCCGTAAATCAGTATTTAAACTAACTTAAGTTTGTTGGTTTAATTAATATAGACATGTCTTTAAAGTTACAGCAGTAAATGTGGAACTTCAATCAAAGTTTACTGAAGGTCAAATAAGCTCATACTATTTGTTAAAATCTGTTAACAAAGAAATAACTGAACTGATGATTAATTGTCTGTCTCAAAGTTTTAATGGGTAATTGTTAAAGTAACTTTCAAAGTCTTTGGTAACCTGAAACTTTAAAGTTTTGGTTGAATGAAAAATGGAATTAAATTTGTTGGACATCTAGGTCTTAACCAAATGGGATAAAATGCTAAAGCATTGAGTACTTGATGTAGGTTTATGCTCTTGACTTCTTACTGCAATTCTGTTGCAACTGTTCACAATTGGTTAATACTTAGCCATCACTAGAAACTGAAATGTTTCTAAGAATAGAAAATTCTGCTAACTGTAACTAAGACCGATGGAAGTAAGGGAAATAACCTTATATGTAAAAAAGTAGGAGATACATTTGAAAGATAAGGAATGGGAATACATTTTGTTAAAGAAAAGGTAATTTTGTCCTAAATGAGACAGTTGTTTGAAAAGAAATGGCTTGGGACAAAACCTGGATACAAAAGAAAGTTGTAAAAGGTTTGTGAAGGGAAATTTTTAGGAAAAAAAAAAATCTAGGTATGGTCAGGACAGACTACCAAAAGAAAAACGCCATAAGGTTTTTATTAAAAGTTTTAGTGTTGTCTGAAAAACCAGAGGAAAGACAGTTGACTGATAATAAGTTTAAAAAAAAAAAACTGTACACACAAAAAAGAGGGCCTAAGAGAGTAAATAGTTTTGTCTTAAAGTAAAAATATCTGGTTGCACAAGAACATGAAAGGAGATAATAAAAACTAAACTTGAGCGTATATAGTAAGTCGTAGAAGGCTTGGGGAAAGTGACTTTTATTTGCCTTGGTTTATAGGTTTGAAAGGAAACAATGAAATATGTTAAAAATTTGACATATTAGATCAGTTTTGATTGATTTATTCAAAGAAGGGAAAAAAGACTAATAAATCTTTTCCTGTAAAATCTTTCTGTTCAAATGAGGCATGGTATTTAAGGAAGGAAGACTAAAGCCCTGTGTCATGGTGCAATCTATATTGGTGATCCATTCAAGTAAATGTTAAAATCAGAGGGCAGTAATTCTTGCCTTTGCCAGTCAGTCAGCCCCAGATATAAGGAAGAAACTTCAGAAAATTGAAGGATTTGAAGGGAAGAATCTGACTGAGTTAGTGGGAATAGCAGAAAAGGTGTTTAACAACAGGGATACACAAGAAGATGAAAAACAGACTAAAAAAATAGTTAAAATTTTGGCATTGCATGAGGCAGAAAGGAGACAGGGGGAAAAAAAAATCGGTGGAAAAGAAAAAGGCAGGTAGGAGATGGTCAATGAAAGAAAAGCCTAAACATAGAGAAAGCAGGTGGGAAGGCTTAGATTCAGATCAGTGTGCTTACTGCAAGGAAAAAGGACACTGGGCAGGAGAGTGCCCTAAGAAAAAAATGGCAATGCTGGCCACCAAAGACTGAAGGGGCCATAGTTCGGAGCCCCTCCCTGAACCTCGGGTTAAAATTGAAGTGGAGGGGAAATCAATTGAATTTTTGGTGGACATGGGAGCCCAATTTTCATCATTACTAAAGCCTGTGGGAAAACTATCTGGAGAGGAAGTCTGGGTACAAGGGGCAAATGGCACAGAAAGACAGAAATGGACAACAGAAAGCACTTTAAATTTGGCCTCAGGAGTAGTCAACCATCGATTCTTGGTCCCCCCTAATGCCCTGTATAACCTGATGGGAAGAGATCTCCTCCACAAACTACGGGCTGGCATTCAGTTCTCGGGAGGAGACATGACTGTGACTTTGGGACAACCCACTGTGCAGATGCTTGTGGTAGCAGTAGATGAGCATCTCCTTTACAAGCCAGTCTCAAAACCAGAGGAGATAAGGGAGGGAAGACTTCTCCAAATCCTACAGTTTGAATTTCCCAAAGTCTGGGCAGAAGGGAGGCCCTCTGGCCTGGCCAAGGGATGGCCTCCAGTAATGGTACAGTTAAAAGCAGCTGTGGCCGTTCGAGACCGGCAGTACTCCCTCCCCTGTAGAGCAGGGGAAGGGATCAGAAAACACGTTAACCGCCCATGAGGAGACAGGATCCTAGTTCCTTGCAAGTCTCCATCAAACACACCTTTCCTGCCGATCAAAAAGGCTGAAACTGGGGAGTACCGACCTGTTCAGGACTTGCGGGAAGTTAACAAATGGGTTGAAGATATCCACCAGACGGTGCCCAACCCCTATACCCTACTCTCCCTCCTAGGCCCCAAAAGAACTGTGTATACGGTTTTAGATCTCAAGGATGCATTTTTCTGCATACCTTTTGGCAAGGGAGTCTCAACCCCTCTTTGCTTTTGAGTGGTCTGACACACAGGAAGGGTTCCAGGGCCAGCTCACCTGGACGAGACTTCCCCAAGGATTCAAAAATTCACCCACCATCTTCGACGAGACCCTACATGAGGATTTGCGTGAGTACAGAATCGCCAACCTGGGAGTCACTCTGTTACAATATGTTGATGACTTGCTAATAGCCATTGAGGACTATCAGTCATGAGAACTATGAGTCATGAGTAGGGAAGGGGGGGATGAAAACTCTCTTACAGACTCTGCAGGAAATAAAGGTATGGGTGTCAGCAAAGAAAGCACAGCTTTGTCAGAGCCATGCCCCTTATTTAGGCTTTGATCTCCACGGAAACAGGTGATCACCCAATACCCCTGCCCCACCATGCCCCAACAAGTGAGGGAGTTTCTTGGGACAGTGGGCTACTGCAGACTGTGGATACCATGGTTCGTGGAGATTGCCTGACTCCTCTACGAACTGATTAAGGGAGGACTCACTACGGTAGAGTGGACAGCTGAAGCAGAAGGAGCATTTCAAAAATTACAAACAGCCTTACTGAGTGCCCCAGCACCTGGCCATCCCAGATGTTACCAAGCCCTTCCACTTGTATGTAGATAAAAAGGCAGGGGTGGCCAAAGGAGTTTTGACTCAGACTCTGAGGCCTTAGCAAAGGCCAGTAGCCTATCTTAGCAAAAAAACTAGATCCAGTAGGGGCTGGGTTCCCCCCTTGCCTCCGCATAATTGCTGCCACGGCCATCCTGGTCAAGGATGCAAGTAAATCAACTTTGGGTCAAAATCTCATCTTGACCACTACTCACGCTATCGAAGGCCTCCTCCGGACCCCACCAGACTGGTGGATGACAAACGCCTGAGTGACAGGGTACCAAGCCCTCCTCCTCAATGAACCGAAAGTGATTTTCAGG
Organism: Mustela nigripes; assembly: GCF_022355385.1. Classification (NCBI taxonomy): domain Eukaryota; kingdom Metazoa; phylum Chordata; class Mammalia; order Carnivora; family Mustelidae; genus Mustela; species Mustela nigripes. The sequence goes on from NC_081558.1 coordinate 113,550,210, forward strand.
CCCCTGGCAGTGCTAACTCCAGCCAGAAAAGCTAGCTGACCACCCACAGGACTGCAGGGAGGTCCTAACCCAGATACAGAAATAAGGCCTGACCTCAGAGACACTCCCCTCTTGGATGTGGGGATGACTCTGTTCACAGATGGAAGTAGCTACATGGCCGATGGAAAGAGGTATGTGGGGACTGCGGTGGTTTCTCCTGAACAGGAGCTCTGGAAGGTGGCCCTGCCACACAGAACCTTGGCACAAAAAGTGGAGCTGATTGCACTCACCAAGGCACTGCAGATGGCCAAGGGTAAGACCGCCAACATCTATACGGACAGCAGGTACAGCAGGTACGCCTTTGCTACTCTCCATATACATGGGGCTATTTATAAAAAAAAAAAAAAAGGGGGAGCCTATTAATAGGAGAAGGAAAAGAAATTAAAAAAAAATCAGAAAAGAAATATTGGCTCTCCTCCAGGCTATTTGGGACCCAAAAGAGGTGGCCATTATGCATTGCCTGGGGCACCAAAAGGGGACTAATCTGGTTTCAAAAGGAAACCAATTAGCAGATCCAACAGCAAAGGAAACAGCTAGGGAAACGGCTCAAGGGCTCAAGAACTGGTTACACTCCCAGCTCCAGCCCTACCAGAAAAACCAGATTATTCAGAGGAAGGTTTAAAATATTTAGAAAAATGGACTAAATTAGACTATCAAGGGGATCAGGCTAAGACTAGGGCAGGAAGTTAATTCTTCCTTGAAGACTAGGAAAAAAAAATCAGTAAGCCAAATACATCAGGGCACTCATTTAGGGACACGCAAGCTTAAGGGGCTCGTGGGTCAACAGTCCCAGGTTTCTAAATTAGGGCGTATGGCTCAGGATGTGGTTGATGGATGTGCTCAATGTCAGGCGGTAAAAGCAGGAGGAACTAAAATGGGAAGAGGAAAAAGAGAAAGAGGAAGGGAACCAGGAATTTATTGGGAAGTAGATTTTACAGAGATGAAACAGAGAAAGTAGGGACACAAGTATATGTTAGTTTTTGTGGATACTTTTTCACGCTGGGTGGAGGCTTTTTCTGCCAAACATAAAACGGCAGGAATGGTAGCCAAAAAGCTACTAGAGGAAATAATTCCTAGGTTTGGGTTGCCTCTCGCGATTGGGTCAGACAACGGTCCTGCATTTGTGAGTTCAGTCTCACAGGTGTTGGCCAAGGCCATGGGCACTAACTGGAAACTACACTGTGCCTACCGGGCCCCAGAACTCTGGACAGATAAAAAAATGAACCGGACTCTTGAAGAGACCTTGACAAAGTTAATTCTGGAGACTGGCGATGGAGGGGTGGACCTTCTGCCCTTCGCCCTCCTTAGGGCGCGATATACACCCTACTTAAACAAGGTTACCCCACTTAAAATAATGTCCAGGAGACCCCCCGCCTCTCTGCCCATGGCTACAAGAGGTTGCCCTAACAGAAATGACCGATCAGTCTGTACTCCAGTCACTGCAGGCGCTACAGTCTGTCTTAAAAAGAGCCCCCGCAGGGATCCAAGCTGTCTACACTGAGACGGAGACGGAAGTGGAACCATATCCATACCAAACCAGAGACTTGGTTTGGATATGCCATCACCAGGTGGAAAACTTGGAACCTCGTTAGAAGGAACCGTTTACTGTCATCCTATGGAGGACCTGAGGGATTCCAACATCTTACTGCAGGAATAAAACGGACGAAGTGTGCGGTTCCCATCCTAATTCCAGCACTAGTTTTGGCAGGGATAACAAGGTCCACAACAATAAACCGCAGCTTTAATAAAGGAGGACTTAACATACTATTCCTAAAAAAAAAAAAAAAAAAAAAAAAAAAAAAAGGAGGGGCTCTGCGTAGCCCTAGGAAAGAAATACTGATTCTGGGTATTCACGCCCTAATATCATTTGTACAAAAAAAGAAATTGGGGAGATAAAAGTGTTAGTCCTACAAACTCAATATAACACCTTACAACAGGAAAACATAAAACTGGCTAAAAAGTCAGAGTTGACTAATCTCCAAAGAAAAGGGGCGAATGTTAGGGCCAATTTAATGTTAAAACCTGTTTAACTGTTAGGGCCTGCTTAGCCAGAGCAACTCCATATTGCCTAGGTAGCCATGTTGTTGTTTACATCCACAGACTTCATTCCGGGAATAAACACCTCAGTAGTTCCTGGTATGGTTCCGGGTATCAATTCCAGGAGTAAACGCCTTAACAATAGAAGCCACGTACCTTGGGTCTGCGGTTATGCCCTATAAAACCAGCCTGTGAGATCAGGAGGGGGTTGCTCTCTTCGGAGGCGGCCCTGGCCGGTCAATCTGACTTCTAATGCTTGGCACAGAATAAAGCTCTACATAACTTTCACTTCGTCTCAGTCTCGTTCCTTTGATAACGGACCCCAACAACCCGGACACGCTGTCCTCACTCCTAACTCAGGAAACCAGCTGGCCCTCCTGTGTGGCTAATGCTGGAAACCAGATGTCCCCCTTCCCCTCTCCCCCCATCCCAGGCCACTCAGCAGGGAGTGCTGGGTTTGTTTTCCTCCAAAGGGTCTTCCTCACCCCCTGACTTCCCTCCTCACTTCCACCACCCTAGACCAGGCCTCCTCACCTCCCTCTGCTTCAGTGTGAGGCCCCGAGGGAGCTGGGGTACCCATCTCCAGGCATCCCCCATCCATCCCGAGTGCCACCACCAGAGTAGTCCCTTCATATGATGCTTAGTGCATGCATACTGACAAGGCAGTTTTCGTTCAAACAAAAACTGAAACGTCTGTGACTTCTTGCTGCCCTTGGCACATGCTGACTCCTCTGCCTCATTTTCAAGGTTCCCCGTAAGTGGGCCCCGATCTCCCTGCTTTCAAACACATGCTTGTATCTCAAGTATTTGCCATTCTGCAATTCTTTCCTGCTTTTCCTGTGAGAACTGCAGAGAACGCTCAGCACATAATGACCCTGTCCAAATCCTCGCACTAAGACTTAACCCTGCTATAGGTTCTGGAAGCCCAACCTTGCATCCTTGTGTTGAGCCCGCCCCCTTTTGAGTTCCCATCTGAAAAAACTCAAAGAATGTATTGTTTGTTCCAACCAGGACCTGAAGATAGATCTCTGACTGGCCTCTTTCTTAGAGCTTTTACTAAAATGAGCTTACAACTATGAATTTTTCCTCTGTTTCTTTGAGATGTATACCTATCTCCTACAACCCAGGAGTGTCTTTCTCAAGGACCTGAAAGCCTTTCCTCTGAAATGCAGTCATCAGGAAGGACAGGACCTCTATGTGCTGGTCCCTGTGGGAGGACAGGATCCTAACTTCGTGACTGCCAGTCAGCAGATGCAGCTGGGCTAATCATCATTACACTGACCCACGTACACCCACTTCATGAAAGTTTTCATTTCCCTGCCTCAGCTTGGGCCCCCCCATCCATGCCCCCCCCCCCCCTCCCCCCCTTGCTTTAAAAACACTGGTCAGGGAACTCTGGGTGGCGCTGTGGATTGAGCAGCTGGCTGTTGGTTTCAGCTCGGGTCATGATCCCGAGGTCATGGGATCAGAGCCTCAGGAGTCTGCTTAAGGATTCTCATTCTCTCCCTCTATCCCAACCCCACTTGCACTCTCTCTTTCTAAAACAAATACATTTTTTTTAAAAGATTTTATTTATTTATTTGACAGAGAGAGATGACAAGCAGGCAGAGAGGCAGACAGAGAGACAGGAGGAAGCAGGCTCCCCGCTGAGCAGAGAGCCCGATGTGGGGCTCGATCCCAGGACCCTGAGATCATGACTGGAGCCGAAGGCAGCGGCTTAACCCACTGGGCCACCCAGGTGCCCTAAAACAAATACATTTAAAAAAATTAAAAGAATATGAAAACTGTCAGCTCTACACAAATCGGAATAGGCTCAGCTCTTTCCCTTGCTGACCATATTTACTAGATAAAATCTGTTTCCACTGCTTTAACTAAGGTCTCACTTCATCTTTGACACTGGAAAAAATGATCCCACCTCCTCCTGGGGCCACCTAGATCCCGCTGATCCTCTGGCTCTCCTGAAATCCTGTGACTCATCCAAGCCCTGCAGATCTCTGCTCCCAGGGACAGCACCAAGGTGGAAGACAGTATTGCCAGACACTATTGTGAGGACGTACATAGAAAGCACTCTAATACAGGAGGAACTGAAATCCTGGAAACTGTGGTGGTTTAATGTCAATCAAAATGCAGGCCTCATTACTTTCATTACACTTTCAGTGAACACGGTTGGTTTTGCATGTATTTTAAGATTAAACAAGTAGACTCAACAAAGAAATGAGTTACCAGCAGGGGTGAAGTGGAATGAATGGGAGGTGACTGTAGTAAACCAGCTCAGTCCAGAAACTGTTGAAAACCTCTCTTGAGAAGAAGTGTTTTTTGAATAGTTGGGAAGCACAGCTCCCAGACTCGGGGAGGGGCCTGCCCCCTGCTTTCCACTATTCCTTTACTCTCCTCTTCTCTTCTTTATCCCTTTGACTACTCTTGCCTATTAAAAAAAAAAAAAAAGGACATAAATCTCTCTCTAGTGCAAACATGAACTCAAGTGATATTCCAAATACCTGCCTATTTCCTCTAAACTGTTCTTTGTCCCCTTCTCTCCTATGGTCTTTCCTGTTGCCTCTTCCCAGCAAGACTCTGAAGTCATCTGTAATTTTTCCATCCCGTAGATAACAGTACATTGACGTTCACCCCCAGTCTGCAGATGAAGTCACGAACTCAGAGTGCAGGGAGGGTGGCTGAGTTGCACAGCCAACCTGGCCCCCAGCGGGGGTGGCCCTGGGGCTTGCAGCCTGGGGCCTGGTCCCTGCGCTGCTGCACCCTGTGCACACAAAGGAAGCTGCAGGCACAGCATTCTGGTGGGCTGGTTCCTGAGCTCACAGGCATTATCTGGCTCCTCTGTTCCCTGGCAGGCCCAGTATTTTCTCTCCAGCTCCGGCAGGCCTGTGGGTTTCTCTGTGGTCCCCTCCCCACCTTTATAAGCCTGAAGGCTCTGTGTGAAACGGAAGAGGGGAGTCCATGAGTGTGCGGGGTGCCCACCGGCAAAGCCGGGGCTGACAGGCATCACTGTTTGGTTCTGATTCGTGAATTTAGACCATGGAAGGGCCTTTTGCTTCTGGTTGGGCAATGCTGCCTAGGGACTATGTTCGATTTGGAGGAGTTTGGGGGTTCTTTTGTTATAAAAGAGAAGCTGTCACCAGCTAGATCCAAGACCTGACCTTTACTGCCTGCCTGCTTGCACTCACCTACCTTTGTCCCACGTTTATCCTTAAACTCTTCCTTCTAGCTAATCTCTTAACAGCGCAAATGGAAAGGGAAACTGCCCTCCAGGGATAGTGACTGCTCTGACAACACCCCCAGTGAGCCCAGACCACCCCAACCAGTTTTAGCATAACCCCTGACTTGTGCCTGCATAGATGGATGGTGAAGTGACCGCTAGAATGACCAATAACTACCTTTATTTCATTATAATATTAAAATTTCCACCCAAGGAGGAGCACAAGCTCATTTACATAACATACAGTGTATGCATAGGTGTGTTTTGTGCGTGACCTCAGGCCCACCTCTACCTAAGGTGACAAGGCATCCCTACCTAAATATCCATCTTAACTCTAAATAAAAGGCACCCATCCACCCTTGTTCAGGGATTCATGGCTTTGGATGCTATTCTTCATGATTTTCTTATTTGCAGCAAATGAAGTTTTCTTTATGCCACAGTTCAATCTGGTACCATTCAGCTCACCAAAGATCAAAGTCACGTTGGTTCGGTTACAGAGCTGGGTCCCAAGAAAGGGTTCACCTTTCCTAGTCTTTCACAATGTAGGAAAGACATTAGGGTTCGAAGCTGACAGCCAAGAAAGAATTCTTGAGACGTCTTTGGTGCAAAAAGGTGATTTTATTAAAGCACGGGGACAGGACCTGTGGGCAGAAAGAGCTGCACCGGGGTCATGAAGAGTGGCCCATTATATACCCTCAGGTTAGGAGGGGATTAGAGATAGCAGAAGTCTCTAAGGAATTTTGGAAGCAAGGTTTCCGGGATCTTGGGAGGGCTAGCTATTGTTGCAAAAAGACCATTTATTACTGTCCAATAAAACCTTAGTCAAGAGACCCTTCAGATATATATCGGTGGGTCATATGCTTGGAGGGTGATTGCCAACACCTATCTTGGGGGGGTTTAGAGATAAAGAAAATTTCTAGAGGAATTTTTATATGCTAAAGTAGACTTACAGGACCCTGGGGGAAAGGGGCTGCTCAGGCTAGGATTGCCTTTTACCCTTTGCCAAGTATTAACATTGAGGCAGTTGAATCCCTGGAGGAATGTCACTATGCCTGTTTCAAGGACTTGTCAGTGGGCTCAAGTAGTAAGGAAATTTAATAATTTTCTCTTCTGCCCTTGTTTCCCACATCATTCTCTTCATTAGGTCGGTCCTATCAGTGGGGTTTAGTTCTAGTTTATGTAAATGGTGGCTAAACTATTCATGCTGCTAAGGATGGGGGAGGGGGGTGTATTTAAGTTTTAAAACTTCCTGACTACACTGACCTGAGGAGGGTGACTGCAATTGAACTAATGTGAGTTTGCTCCTTGGTAAGTTACAGATGGAGACTACACCTGGGCTGGGCGGGGGAGGAGTGTCACACAAAGGAAACTTTATATCCCGCAAATAAGGAGATCACAGGGAGTAACTTCCAAAACCATGACTCCCTGAGCAACGGTGAGAATGGGTTCCTATTATTTAGGGTTTAGGATAAATATTCATAAAGGGGAGCTTTCTCATCGTCTGCAAGGCTGCACAAGTGTCCTTAGAAAACATGCCTCCACATGTGTGTAAGTGTCTGCTATGAAACTTGGGCTCCTCCTCAGGCAGAGACTTTAACATGATAATGCAGCAGAGGTAACTGTCAGACTAGGGAAAGGGGTTAAGGCCAGGCTCTGAGAGCTTTTTATTTTGGGTAAGGAATCCAGGGCCTTGCTTACTTTTGAAATATCACTGGGAGTTTTTAACCACTGATTTGTGGTCTCTGATGTGGTCGGGCTATTTCCTGGTAGGGTAGCCTGTTAGCTTTTGAATTCCCTTGGTTCTCTTAAAATCCTTACCAGTTGAGGTTTTTGTGTTTCTCTGTAATTCTGATGGCTCCTAGGAAGTTCTGCCCGAAGTGTGCTTGGGCCAGCAGGGCATAGATCATGGAAAATAGCTGGGGGCCTAAAATGACTTCTCCTGTGTCAGGAAAGCTGTGTCCCCGCCCCCCCCCTTTTTTTCCTGGGACCCCTAACTTTTTCTGCTTCTATGACAAGCTGTTCCTATTTGCACAGTACCGCTGAGTCAGTATAGAAAGTCCTGCATTCTAGGAAAACTCCTACTCTCGTACACAAAAAATCCCAGCTCTAGACAAGGTGTGCCAAAGCGTGGGGACAATAAGTCCAGACAGCAGCCCCTGAGTGGCCCAGAAGTAACACTGTTTTTAGTGTCGAATGGATATGGCTTAGATTATGTGTTCCAGAGCTGGGGTTGCTGATGTTGGCAGTCATGATTTGCAGTTCACAATACCCCATTATCCATTCGTGTAGGACTCTAAGTGGAGTAACTGAAGTATGCAGCCTCTGTGTGTCTGTCTTTGACTGGGCCCGTGGCCTGACTGTGCTTTGCGTGGTAGTGGTGCTAGCTTAATTTTAACGCTGTGAATATTGTGACATTATTTGCTAAGAGTTCAGATAATGAAAATGAGAACAATGACCATACTAAAGCCAGCATGACACAGACATTACTTGAAAACAAGGCTAAGTGACTGTTTCATTTTTTTATGTTATTTTTTTAAAGGTTTTAAAAAATTCATTTGAGAGAGAGAGAGCGAGAGCACACATGAGCACTGGGGAGGGGCAGAGGGAGAGGGAGAAAAGGGCTCCTCACTGAGCAGGGAGTAGACAGACAGACACACACACACACACATGGCTCATCCCCGGACCCTGAGATCATGACCTGAGCCAAAGGCAAATGTTTAACCCAGGTGCCCCTGGCTATTTTATTTTAATGAAAGATGGACGAATACCTACAGTTGGATTGGGAAATTTAATAACCATCAGTGTTTTATAATTTTCAGAATATAGACCTTTCACTTTGGTTAGGTTTATTACTACGTATCTTATTATTTTTGGTGCAGTTTTAAATGGGATTATTTGATCAGTTTCTCTTTCTGATGAAAGAAATTGAATATGACACAAAGAAATGAAAAGACAGTCCATTCTCATGGATTGGAACAACAAATATTGTTAAAATGCCCATACTACCGAAAGCAACCTACACATTTAATGCACTCTCTATCAAAATATCAATAGCATTTTTTTTACAGAATTAGAACAAACAATCCTAAAATTTGTAGGGAACCACAAAAAATCCTGAATAGTAATTCTGAAAAAGAAAAGCAAAGCTGGAGGCATCACAATTCCAGACTTCATGTTATATTACAAGGGTGTAATGGTACTGGCACAAAAACAGACACATAGATCAATGGAACAGGATAGAGAGCCCAGAAATGGACCCTTAGTTCTACGGTCAACTGATCTCTGACAAGGCAGGGAAGAATATCCAAGAGAAAAAAGACAGTCTCTTCAACAAATGGTGTTGGGAAAACTGGACAGCAATATGCAGAAGAATGGATCTAGACCACTTTCTTATACCATACACAAAGATAAATTCAAAATGGATGAAAGACCTAAATGTGAGACAGGAATCCCTCAAAATCTTAGAGGAGAACACAGGCAATAACCTCTTTGACATCAGCCGAAGCAACTTTTTACTAGATCTGTCCCCCGAGGCAAGGGAAACAAAAGCAAAATAAACTATTGGGACTTCATAAAAAGCTTCTGCATTGGATAGGAAACAATCAACAAAACTAAAAGGCAAGCTACAGACTGGGAGAAGATAATTGCAAATGACATATCTGATAAAGGGTTAGTACCTAAAAATCTATAAAGAACTTATAAAACTCAACATCCCAAAATCAAATCCAATTAAAAAATGGGCAGAACACATAAACACACATTTCTCCAAGGAAGTGAAGCAGATGGTCAACAGACATGTGAAAAGATGTTCATCATCACTTACCATCAGGGACATGCAAATCAAAACTACAATGAGATATCACCTCACAGCTGTCAGAATGACTAAAATCAACAACACAAGAAACAGCAGGTGTTGGTGAGGATGTGGAGAAAGGGCAACCTTCTAACACTGTCCGTGGGCTGCAAACTGGGGCAGCCACTCTGGAAAACAGTACGAGGTTCCTCAAAAAGTTAAAAGAAGAACTACCTTATTATCCAGCAATCATATTACTGGTTATTTACCCAAAGAATATAAGAACACAATTCAAAGGGATAAATGGAGCCCGATGTTTACAGCAACATTATTTATAATAGCCAAGATATGGAAGTGGCCCTAATGTCCATAAACTGATGAATGGATAAAGAAGAGGTGATATATATATATATATATATATATATATATAATATAATTATATTATACACACACACACACACACACACACACTGGAATATTATTCAGCCATAAAAAAGAATGCAGTCTTGTAATTTGCAATGACATGGATGGAGCTAGAGAGTATAATGCTAAGTGAAATAAGCCAAAGAAAGACAAATACTATATGATTTAAGTCATATGTAGAATTTAAGAAATAAAACAAATGAGCAAAGGGAAAAAAAGGAGAGAGAGACAAATCAAGAAACAGATCCCTAGTTATGGAGAACTAACTGATGGTTACCAGAAGGGAGTGGGTGGGAAGATGGGTTGAATGGGTGATGGGGATTAAAGGGTGCACTTGTCATGATGAGCACTGGGTGTTGTTTGGAAGTGTTGAATCACCATATTGTACACTTGGAACTAATGTAACACTGTATGTTAACTAACTGGAATTTAAATAAAAACTTCAAAAAAACAAAAAAGAAAGAAGATAATACAGGATGGACATTGCTATGGTTTGAATATTTATGTTCCCCCCCCCCCAAATTAGTGTGTTGAAATCCTAATGCCCAGTAGAATACAGTCGGTAAACTGGACTTTTGGGAAGTGATTAGGTTATGAGGGTGAGTCCTCATGAATAAAATAAGTGCCCTTACAGAAGAGACTCAAATGAGGACAGGAGAAGCCATCAACCAGGTAGTTCCATCAACTGTAATACTCTAGTGAAGAAAGGTGATAATGAGGGAAGCAGGGAGTATATGGGAAAACTCCACCTTCCCCTCAATTTTACTGTAAACTAAAAATGCTCTTTTAAAAAGTCTTAAGATAGGGGCACCTGAGTGGCTCAGTGGGTTAAAGCCTCTGCCTTTGGCTCAGGTCGTGATCTCAGGGTCCTGGAATTGAGCCCCACATCGGGCTCTCTGCTTGGCAGGAAGCCTGCTTCCCCCCTCTCTGCTTGCCTCTCTACCTATTGTGATCTCTGTCTGTCAAATAATTAAATAAAATCTTAAAAAAAAAAAAGACATGCTGTAAAGCTACAGTAATCAAGATGGTGTCATATTGGTAAAAGAACAGATGAATCTATCAACGGAACAGAATAGAGAACTGTGATATTGTGATTTAGTGTTTTATTTTATTTTATTTTTTTGTTTAGAGAGAGAGCTTGATCAGGGAGCGGGGAGAGGGAGAGACAGAATCACAAGCAAGCTCCATAACCAGCACAGAGCGACCTGAGCCGAAATCAAGAGTTGGATTTGTAACCGAATGAGCCACCCGGGCATCCCTGTGTTACTGTGATTTATAACAAAAAATATATATTTGTCTTCCACTCTTCCTGGCACATAGCTCCCAAAACCCTTATAATTTCCTACAATACAGTCATAGGGACATCTTCTGTTATACTATTTTGTTCCTAGTTCCTGAAATAGCTCCAGAGGATAAAGGTGAAAACATGCCTTTTGTTATTCATAATAGGCCCTTTCAACTCTACCAGAGTTTATATTCATGAGATGATCTTTGGAAAGCCCCTAAAGATGGGGGCTGGTTGCCAGGGGAACAAACCCTGTGATTACAGGGTTAGAACTTTAAATCCCACCTTCTGACCTAGAGGTTGAATTAGTCACCAGTGACCAAAGATTTAATCAATCATGCCTACATAACAAAGCCTGTATGAAAATCCCAAACGACAGGGTTCAGAGAGCTACTGTGTTAGTGAATGCATGGATGGGCTGAAAGAGTGTTCCTTCCCTCACACCTTGCTCTATGCCTTGCTTCCATATGGCTGTTCCTGACCTATATTGTCTTAAGCTGGTAACCTGGTATGTAAAATGTCTTTATGAGTTCTGTGAGCCACTCTAGTGTATTAATCAAGCCCAAGAAGGGGCCGGGGGTGTCACGGGAATCTTTAATTTATAGCCAGTAGGTCAGAAGCATAAATAACCTGGATTTACATTTGGCATCTAAAATGTGTGGGTGTGGGGCAGTATTGTGGGATCAAACCCTTAACCTGTGGGACATGATTTTATCTCTAGGTTAGATAGTGTCCAGATTGAGTTAAATTTTAGGAAACCCAGTTGGTGTCACAGAGTTGGGAAAAACCCCAACATTTGATGACCACAAGTATCAGAAGGAAACGTTATGAAAGTAGAGTTTTGAAAGTGGAGGAGAAAAAAATAGTTTCCCTTACAAGAGTCTAGAAGAAGACCCACATAAACATAGTCAACTGTATTCATCTGATCTTTAACAAAGGACTAAAGGCAATACAATAGAGAAATTATAGTCTTTTCGACAAATGTGTTGGAACAATTGGCCATCACATGGAAAAAAAAAAATACAGACCTTAAACCCTTCATTAAAATTAACTCACAATGTAAAACACAAAAGTATAAAACTCCAAGAAGATAACATAGGAGAAAATCTAGATGCCCATAGGCTTGGTGATAATGTTTTAGATGTGACACCAAAAGCAGGGGAACCTTGTACTTTAGAATTTATCCTGAGGTAAAAGGAAATCCACTGAAAAACTTATATTTTTATGAGATCATCCTGGGGGCTGAGTGGTACCTGGATTGGATAAAGCAAGACCAAGGGCAGAGAAACAAGTTTGGTGATCACTGACAAAGTCTAGATAAAGAGAAGGAAGTTGAAGGTAATGGGGTAAGTACCCTGGAACAAGACGGAAAGTTTGGTCTTGAACATATGGAAGTTTCAGAGCTGTGGGACTGAAAACATCCAGGGAGCAGACGGTCTGATGCTTAGAAGAGCATAAGCCAAAAGGCAGTGAAGAGGACAGCAGAGGGCCAGGTACAGAGGAGGAAGAGTGGGAGTGAGGCCCTGGAATGGAGGGAGTGTGGAAGAGGAAGTGGTGCCTGGTGGTACTAAGTTTAAGGAAGTGATCAAAGGTGTCCTTGGCTGCAGACAATGGATGACTGTATCCTAAATAAAATCCACATCATGAGACAGAGAAAGGAAGGCCTTCTAGTACATTTTGTAGTCATACCTTTTCCAAATGCAAGTTATGTCTGTTTGGTTTTGTCTCATCTTTATGTCCTTCTCTCCCCCTGCCTTCTAGTCTTCATAGGGAGTGATCATCAGGGTAAATGTCATCCCTTGCCTCTCCTTATTTAGGATTTCCTTTTGTACATTTACTTACTGAAGACAATGATGTGACTTTTAATTGGTCTGATACCTCCAAGGATTCGAGCATTTGCCTTATTTGTCACAGCAGTGGTTTTATGAAAGTGGCAAGCGAGGGTGGGGGTTGTTTTCACCTAGAAATTCACCACCATAGTCCTTTCTGTGTGATACCAATCAAAACAGCTGGTGGAATGGTCACTGCCTGTCAGTGGTTCTTTTGACCAGTTATGAACTGTGGTCAACATAAAGACTGCTCAGTAAGTAGTTTGTGAGTAAGAAGAAACAAGGGTCATGCTCAGTGTCAATTCTTCCCCAATAGGACCTATTAGAGCAACTCTATGTTATTGTTCCAGGAAAAAGAACTTTACTGATTATTTTTTTTTAAAGATTTTCTTTATTTATTTGACAGACAGAGATCACAAGTAGGCAGAGAGGCAGGCAGAGAGAGAGAGGAGGAAGCAGACTCCCTGCTGAGCAGAGAGCCCGATGCGGGGCTCAATCCTGGGATCATGACCTGAGCCGAAGGCAGAGGCTTTAACCCACTGAGCCACCCAGGCGCCCCTACTGATTAATTATTAACATAGAAAATCTTGCTGTTAAGTAGCTACTTTGTATATACCAGAACATGTTTGCCATACCAGAAGGAGAAATCTTACAGCCTAATACTTCTTCTTTGTCAACGAAGCAGATAATGCTTAGCAGATGTTGCTGACGAACATTTGTAATTGACTGACTGACTAGTCTTCGGGCCATGGCCAAACAGCAGCTAACTTGGAACTATTACAGCTTTTTATGAAAAGCCACATGGGTTGTATCCATTCAGTGTAGTTTTGTAACTAGAATAAAATTTTATCACAGAATGCTGTTTTTTTATCTTTTTCCTTGGAAAATGTGGAATTGTGGCAAAAAGTATAATTCTTTAAGGAATAAGGACCAAACCACTTAAAAAAAATTCTTTATTACAATTCAATATTCCTTATTACAATACAATATGCCTTATTACAGTATATTGAGTATTCAATATGTAATATGGCAATTTTTCTGGGGTTCATCCCCAGAATATGACTGTTGCTGGTGCTTATCAAAAGGCTCCAGTGCAGGGTGCTTGGGTGGCTCAGTCTGTTGAGTATCTGACTTGAGTTCATGTCATGATCTTGGGTTCTGGGATTGGGTCCCGCATCGGTCTGCATTCCATGGGGAATCTGCCCCTGCCCCCATTCATGCTCTCTCTCTCTCTCAAATAAATAAAATCTAAAAAAAAAGGGGGGTGGCTCCAGTGCACACTTACCACTAATAAAATGTTTTATGAAATAAAAACACAATACCAAAGAAAAAGAATTCAAATACTTAAAAAAAAAACCAAGTCTGTTTTCAAGTTTGTTCTATTCAGTCTAATGACTACACAATAAAAGCAGATACACTAGCTTAATAGAATTGACTTCTTTTCTACAGCACATATTGTCCAGGCGACAAATATAGTATTAGATGACAGAGAACGTTCAGGGTAACCATTTTTACAGAACTAGGAAATAAACTTCTAAGAATGACTTTTATAATCCCACCTTTAATATCCAAGTCCATTATTCTAATTCTAAAGAAGATAAACCCAATGACCTTCCTCATATGAGCTCATGAGTAAGAGTAACATTATTATCAAAATCTGTATTTCTGATCCATTATGAGCTTTGAGACAAGCTTCAAATATCCCCAAAGAAAAAAACACAATGCACATTGTTATCTCTTAGTTCACAAGAGTGAGTGCTGTGAGCCACATTCATTGGCATTTCCTCCACTGTGGTACTGTAGAAAGTCTCAATGTCACAAAGAATCTGCTCATCTTCTTCAATGTTTATGGCCACAGCTTTTCTCCCAAATCAACCTCCACTGCCAATTCTGAACAAAAGAAAAATTATCAATCAGAATATTGCTTATCAAAGACAATATGGTTTATCTGCCAGGATTATACATAAAGTGCTTCTAACTAGATGCTAATTGCAATAGATAGAGAAAAAGAAAAAGAATCCTTCTGTAGATATGCAGAAGGATTCCTTTGGCTGCAAAATCAGATTCTATCAAGCATCTTAAGTATTATTATTTATAAAGCAGATGGCAGCATTGTGTTTGTGGTAGTGAAATTAAAGCCAGTGCCCAAGAGGGCCACCCAAGAGCAGTTGTCGGCCTGGGACGGATGCAGAGGGACTAAACAAAAAGAACAATTACATAATTAATTTTGACATAATTTTGGAACTACCAACTGCAAATATAAACTCTGGAATGTTGGCTATTGTTTGGACTATGTTGTCCAAAACAACAGCCACTAGCTACATGTGGATATTGAAATTAAAATTAAACAGAAAACACATTTAATCAGTTGCATTAACCACATTTTAATAGCCATATTGTGGTTTGTCACTTCTTTGTTGGGCAGCACAGATGTGCAATATTTCTATCGCTGCAGAAAGTTCTATTGGACAGACAAAGTGTAGGACTTAAAACTTTTTACAGTGTGTGCGTGTGTGTGTGTGTGTGTGTGTGTGTGTGTGTGTAAGGAAGCTCCAAAAATCTGTTATGGTAACCTATATTTATCACAGTTTCCTGCTCAGTTTACCTCATACACGTAACACAAATGGCTGGGATATATTTATTACTGCAGTTCTCTACTAAAACAGATAATATGACCAATCAAAAATGTCTTGGCTGGAGCAATTTAAAAGATCCAATAAACAGGACAAGAGAAAAACAAATATGGAAATACTGACTCATTCTATCCAAACAATATGCTGTTTTGCTCATGAAACCATGTCCTAAATCAAACCAATGCCATTCTGGAACACTGCCTCCTATTATTTCTTGAAACAAAGTTCTTCTTACCTCAGTAGCAAGACATAATCAATTTATTTAGTAATAAAACCACTGTATTTAAGCCAGAGTCGATGTAAATTTCTACCTGTAAATGCTAACAAAATCCCAATTATAGAAGAATCATCAAGAAAGCATGGGATATGAATAACAGGACAACAACAACAACAACAACAAAAGACTTATGTGTAAGAGAAGGCAACCAGATCTAACAGCATTATTGATTTTTCTTTTGAATATCAACTGTAGAAAACCCAAAGTCTAGGTTACATTTCACATTTGTTTTCCTACAGTGTTCTGATCAACCATAAATCTGCCCAAGTAGAATTTAAATACATCTTATCATGTTACTGGGTGATAAGATTATTTTCCTCATTCACATGCATGATTTTAAAGGTTATCTGGCTAACAAAATCACACAATATATAAATTAATTTCACTGGAATAAAAGAAAATACTAAATGAAGGTGACAAATAGTCAGCTGAGAATATAGTTTTCACAAGTAGTGGGCAGGTCATAGTTTATAACCATAAACTAGTTGTTCATAAAAATCAAGAGCCCAAGATTATGATAGTAGACATTCAAATTCTGATTTAAAAAGCAAGTACTGCACATCTTCCAGGCCATAAAATAGTAATGAACCACATATAAATCATACACCTCACTACTGGAGTGTAGTTTTCATTCCCCCACACAGCTATATTTGACCAAGACTGTTAAAAATCTTCCCCTCAAAACCAACTGCAGTAGATAAATATGGTTAAATAAAGAACTGAAATACCAGTAAGTTGGTAGTAATCAAAATGTGGCTTGTCCCTTATCTGAATTCCTTCTTGATAATGTCTCTTTCTTTCTATCACCACCCACAAAATATTAACAAGCCTTAATTCTCGAGAGTCATTCATCAAGTCAGTGTTCAACTTGGTAAACATGTCTGAGACCATGCATCCCTGGCTGCTAAGTACCATAGCAGACAAGGCTAGAAAGGTAACAGTTTTATTTTGAGCAGGGGGCAAAGACAAGGCAGCACTTTATAGCTACATTGTATCTAGGTCCTGCATCAGTTCATTAAGGAAATGGTTACACGTTAACAGTGTCTTAACTTCCCATACTAGGGAGGAATTACTCTTAGCACATCAGATACTGAAATTCCTAGCATGCATTTTCTCAGAAGCCAGTCTACACTTTGTGCCATGCTCTGAAAAAGAACAGCATGTGTGGTCTGTCATTTGACACAGGGAGGACACAATTTTCTTCCCTCCAGTATTTCAGAGAGGAAAATGGTAATTCCTATCAGAGTGGGAATAAAAAACCATTTGATTTCTAACTCTCATCCTTTCATTGGAAGGGACCAGTCAGAAATTCATTAGATTAATTCTGCCTAAATACAGATATTCTCATCCCAAATCTTAAAACAAAGTATGACAGACTTAAGAAAGAGGTTCATTTCAGTTTTTCTATTATCTGGTATAGTTACTTTCCTTCTTGAGCTTAATCTGCTGGTTTTATTACAAATACAAAGACATCACACTAGTTTCTGCAATTTTAATAGAGAGCTTAAGTAAGAAGGTAAAAAAAAATTCTGGCTATAATTTTTATGTATATCAACTAGAAAAACATTACCCCTTTTCAAAAATATTATGAAATGTTGACAATTTCATGGGTTAATTCTTCCTTCTTCATCAGAATTTGAACTTCTTGATAACTTCCAACATATTGATTGACATTAAGGCAGAAAGCAAGCCAACCTTAAAAAAATAGAGATGGCTAATTATGTTGACATATCAATTAAGCAGATATAACAGTTATCATAATAATAATGAAGGAATAATGTTTGAGACCAAGCGTCCCTGTCTTACTATAGAATTGAGCTAGACAGAGATTGTAGGAAACAGTTGCTTTCAGCAGGGGCAAGGACAATATAGCACTTTACAGCTATATTGTAACAAGTAACCCAACCTGCCAGCAATAGACAAATCATGTCTCCACCTGAATACTTGTATTTACTTTCTGGTAAGTCTTGTGGATTTAACCTTTAATACCTGGACGCAGAATTTTTATCTGCTTCTTCATCAACAGTAGTAATCTTTAATATAATGAGATGAAATGACATTTTACCCCTGGGTTCTTTCCCCCAAAAACCCATAAGCCCAGTCTAATCTTGAGAAAAACATCAAATTCCAATACAAGGACATCCTACTAAATATCTGACCGATATCTGACTGATATCTGACTCCCCCAAACTGTCAAGGTCATCAAAAACTGGGAAAATTTAAGAAACTGTCACAGCCAAGAGGAGCTTGACAATTAAATGTAATGGAGTATCCTGGGTGGGATCCTGGAACAGAAAAAGGACATTAGGTATAAACTAAGGAAATCAGAGTGAATTCTGGACTTCAGTTCATAATACTATATCAAGGTCAGTTGGTTAGTTAATTTTAACAAATGTACCATATTAATATAAGATGTTAATAATATGGGAAACTGGTGACAAGGTATATGGAAACTTTTTAAACTATCTTCTCAATTTTTTTTTTGTGAACCTAAAACTGTTCTAAAATATAAAGTTTATTAAAGAAAAGTCCTAGTTTCATGTCAAGGTATTCACCCATGGCAACTGGCTTAAATAGGTAGGCTAATTATTTTCCTTCCCATACCGCAAATATCACTAGTTTAAAAATGCCCACAGAAAAATACGGTGATACTTACAAAGATATCTTGTATTTAATGTATTGGGTGTTCTCCCTGAAATACCAACAACTCTAAGTGCTATTTCAGCTTGTATGTTGTGCATTTCATTTTGAACACTGTTTCCACAATGCAGGCATGACAAGTTGTTTCCACACAGTAGTCAAGTGCCGGGATTGCCATTTGGATCTAAAAGTCAAACCTTAAATTATTATGTTGTAGAAAAACAAGTTCTAGCAAGCAATTTCTGAAGCACATAGCTAAATGCTGAACAGCTCACATTTAGTTTCAGATTCTGGTTTGCAAACAGCTTTTAAGCAGGTGAACCCAGAGTCTCTCCTAAGTTTAAAACACAGAATTATCAAACTGCTTCATGGTAAAATCTCTTTCAGAATCTCATTTTTAATTAGACTTTTGTGTCTTTACAAACTTGGGATCCTCAGTTCCTCGAGATACCAGTTAAAGAACCAGAGAACCCAAACACACATTTCCTGAATTATTCTTCTATGTGCAGGATATGTAAGTAGGGAAACAAGTTCTGTTTTTGCCTCTAAGTAGGCAAATTGTTCTGTTATGTATTCACTGATTATCACTTACTTTAAGATTAAAGGGGTTGGGGGTTGGGGTAACTGGGTGATGGACACTGGGAAGGGTATGTGTTGTAATGAGCACTGGGTATTATATAAGACTGATGAATCACAGACCTGTACCCCTGAAACAAATAACATATATGTTAATTTTTTAAAAACCACCAAAAACCAAAAATGAAATCTTTCCAATAGGAAACTATGACATACAACCTTGATCTTCATAAAGCCTACAGCTTTGTTAAGAAAAGCTTTATTCCATAGCTAATAGCAGTGAACATTGAAAATAGACAGCATGCCACAGATATATCACAGACTACTAAGATTCCCAACTAATTACAGATCATTGCAGTTTTCATGCTGCAAAATTTCATTTAGACTTAACAATAACACAAAGGTCAAGGATTCTGTCTACCCTGAAGAAAAGAAAGTTTTGGAATCTCAGTCTGGTGAGATAGAGCCCTTCAAACTAGTTCCTGCTTAATTTGAAACAAAAACTCTATGCTTGCATATGGGCAATAATTAAAAAGAAGTTTCTGAATGGACCACCACTTCACACCAAATCTTTTTTTTTTAAATTTTTTCATTTTTTATTTGACAGAGAGAGAGAGATCACAAGTAGGCAGAGAGGCGGGGAAACAGGGTCCCTGCCGAGCAGAGAGCCCGATGTGGGGCTCGATCCCAGAACCCTGGGACCATGACCTGAGCCAAGAGCAGAGGCTTTAACCCACTGAGCTACCCAGGTGCCCCTACTTCACACCAAATCTTAAGCTGTTCTTCACTTTTGTGAAACCTGAAGCCTCTGAGGATTTACGTTGCCCTGGCAGGCAGCCATGAAGCAATGCCGGAGGGTACAGATGTTAACACACAAGGACTGATCCCCTGGGAAGGACAAACCCAAGGATTGACTACACTGATCTCAGAGTTCTTTGGGATTGAGCCACCTTCAGGGCAACACGCTTGAGAGTTCAGCTTGCCCAGCCTCCTGATACGGTGCACTGAGATGAACACAACATCACTTGTGTGGTATTTCTTTCCCAAATGGATAGCCTGAGTTTATTTGTGAGAAGTGTTGGGGCAGGGGGAGGGGGGGACGACAACGACAAACCCACAATGGAGGGATATTCTATTTAAAAAACTGGCCTCCATTCTCAGTGATTGGCACCATCCACTACTCATGTATTTTTAGTATACGCAGAGATCTCTATCTGGATATACTTGTGAATACCAAAAATCACTTCATCACCTAACCTACAAAATCATGGAGACAAAGACTGAGAAGCTGTTCCAGAATGCAGAAGGCCAAAGAGACAGAACAACTAAATTCAACATGTGATGCTATATGAGATTCTGGACCAGTAAACAACCACTTATCTTCTTCTTCTTTTTTTTTTTGTAAAACATTCATAAGTTGGACAATTGATGAAATCTGAATAAAGTCTATAAACAATATCATATCTGTTATTTTTTGATTTTGGTAATTGTGTTATGATGTAAGACAATGCCCTTATTTCTAGGTAACACACACTGAAATAATAAAGGGTAAAGAGGCTTAATGTCAGTAACTTACTTCCAAATGCTTCAGAAAAAGCATATATATATATGTGTGTGTGTGTGTGTGTGTGTGTGTATATATATATGTAGTTGTGTTTATATACAGAGAATAAAATAAATGTGTTACAAATAGTAACACTTGAGAAATCTAGGTAAAGAATATAAGAATTCTTTGTCCACGTTTGTAGCTTTTCTGTAAGTCCAAAATCATTTCAAATTAAAAGTCATCAAATTAAAATTCACAATATGAATATCAACCCTACTAACATTTATAATTTACAGAAGAGAAACAACAGAAGTTATAAACTGGCAGCTCCTTTGTTTTCTTTGCTTTGCACAGTGTTTTCAAACTGAATTAGATGCTTTCTGAGAAAATTTCAGATGCAAATCCAAATTTCCACCTTCACTGAAAAAATAGTAGATTGTAATCTTGTTCCTTATCCTCTGATGGCAACTAAAGAGTGGCTGCCCTCTTTAGATGGGCATATGCCCTGCACATCACTGGATCTCTACCTGTCCTTGTTTTTCTTTCTTTTTTTTTTTTTTTTAAAGATTTTATTTATTTATCTGACAGAGAGAGATCACAGGTAGGTAGAGAGGCAGGCAGAGAGAGAGAGAGAGAGAGAGAGAGAGAGGGAAGCAGGCTCCCCGCTGAGCAGAGAGCCCGATGTGGGACTCGATCCCAGGACCCTGAGATCATGACCCAAGCCGAAGGCAGCGGCTTAACCCACTGAGCCACCCAGGCACCCTGTCCTTGTTTTTCTTAAAAAAAAAACTGGCTTTTATACTCACTTATGTCGCTGGGCCAGCTCCCTGCAGACATTTGAGTGTGAGGTCTTTGATTTATCCAGGAGCTCCAGCTCTGCTAAATTTAAGTAATTTATCTGGAGCTTCTATCTGTGCTAATTACTAATTTTTAAAAGAGGAAGGCAAAGTGAAAAGTTTGTTCAAGCCCAAGAATCTCTTGTGAGAAATATGTAGTTGTGTTTTCATTTACTAGAAGATGAAAGATCACACAAAAAGCACTCAATGAGAATTAGTTAAATGAATCTGGAAATTAAGAATTTTAAATATAAAATGGATGACTAGATGAGATTCTTTTTTCTCATGCTCTGAAGATCAAAATTAACCTGGGGAAAAATTATGAGGGTTATTTGGGAAAGCACATGTTTTGACTCCATTTAGAGGGAAGAATGTTCTAATGGCTAACTGAAACTGTACTAAGCTACTTTCAAGAGGTGATGGATTTCCAGCTTCCTGAAGTGTTAGAAAGAGTTTGGGCCACAATTTAGTGAGGATGCTAAGCGGGGTGTTTGTTGGGGGGCGGGAGGCCAACTCATGTATGCAGCAGCCAGGAGTTCTTGTCATGGTCCTTCCTATGTTCAGATCCATGATTCTACAGGGGTGCTTAAGTCTCCAGGTAAACCAACACTTCTGTCATAGGATGGTGAAGAGAAGAGGAAGCAACTCAACAATAAATCATGCGAACTCAAGGGCATCTGAGCCTCCAGGGTGTGATTTAGAAGGAGAAACCATGAGCCAGCTAGCCGGGGTCCACTGGAGCACGACTCTATCTCTATCTCCAGTGTCCAAGGAAGTGGCTGCAGATATGGAAGACACAGCCACATGTGGAGGAGTGAGCAAAATATACCAGAAGGGACCAGCACAGGGTACAGGAAGACCTAGTGTGTGGTCATCAGTGAGAGACCCATTTCTATAACATTAGGGGAATGGTTAAGGTATATATAGCCTTTATGAGTGCAAAGCTCTACTTGGTAATAAAACATATCTGCAGAAAATGCTGTCTAAGAAAGAAAAGCAGGTTTAAATGAAGTTTCACAAAAACATGATAATCAAGGAAATAGAAAAGCGTTCTATACCTTATGTCACGTCTGAATTCTGAACGCAGTGGTCTCAGCTTTCTCTTTGAGGATGAGCTTCCCAGCAGAAAATTTCTCCAGCTGAAGCTGTCAGAGGGAAAATTGATCATTGCGTTGCTGAATGATGTGTGTCTGATTTCCAGCCTTAAACTCTGTGTGGTCTAACAGGTGGAGTAAGAAGCCAGTGTGATGTGCAGGCCCCAATCTAGCCCAGTGCGTTGTGCAGCAAGGAAGCACAACACAGTCCCTAATGAAAGGGAGAATAGCATTTTCAGGAAAAATGCTTTAGAGCCTATGCTCTATTAAACTACTATGGGACTATGAGACTCCAAACTGAACCTTGATATGACATGGACGACTTTGGTAGGGGGATAGAAACACTAATGTTTGCAGGGAGGAACCTCGGAACTCAGGTATTCTCTTTCCTCTGTAACATTGAGGCCACTTCCTGAGAATGGCTGGTAAGGAATGTCAGATGTTTGAAAAGACTGAAGAGAATCTGATAAAGCAGTTGCATAAATTGAAAGAATGGGGTGCTCAATGCTCAGGTGAAATTGCCTACCACAAATTTCTTTTAGTACCAAGACTTCAGCAGACAAGTTTCTCTAGCTCTTCTAGAAGAAGCTTGATGCAGGCACAAAGACAAATAGATTCATTCATGGTCGCAGTTTTCTTTGGTAGACAAACAGCTAGTAATAACTGACAGCATTTACAAACCTTGGGGGAGCCAGAATCAGGTTTTTGTTATGATTTTACAAATAATTAAGGATCAGATATGATAAGTGACTCGTTTACAATCACCTGGGTTATAATAAAGAGTAGTCGCTAAGAGTAAAACTTCAATCTTCATAGTTCCACATTCCTCCATAGAGGGTGGAAAAGTTTTGTTATTTTATGCAGAAAAATTGCAAAAAATTCCCAAGAGGAATTTTAGCAAATAGTCTGCAAGTAAACTGTTTTGTTTTGTTAGAGAGAGAGAGAGAGAGAGAGAGAGAGCACGCGCGCGCTGCGTGGAGAGGGAGGAGGATTAGAGGGAGAAGGAGAGAGAATCTTAGGCAGGGTCCAGTAGCAAAGCCCTACTCAGGGCTCGATCTCACAACCCTGAGATCACAACCTGAGCAGAAATCAAGAGTCAGATCTTAACCAACTGAGTTACCCAGATGCTGCTGAAAGTAACTTATTTTAATACTGTAAACACTAAGGAAACAAAACAATATGCAAAATATATAAAATTCTACAAGGCTTGAGTTCTGGTTTTTTAAAGCATATTATGTCTACCTTACTATAAACAAACACTGACTATTTTCTAGTTTTACCTGTCACCTTTTAGTTTTCTTTCTCATGGTGTTTTAGTTTCTTCTGTTTAAAACACAATGCAAATAAAAACAATATAAAAATTATGCATGGGGAAAATGAACAAGACTGCTAAATAAATATTTTATTAGCCCAGCTTATGGATATTTCATTTGGTAAAATTGGTGTAAAAAATACTTGTAAAATTGGTGTAAAATTGGTAAAAAATACTTGTTTTAACCATTATTGAACAGTACATTTTTTTACTGAAATTCAGACATCCATAATATTTTTAATTGCTTGGCTTTTTAAATTTAAAATAAAAGTTTATAAGTTAAAAATTAATTGTAGAATAATTTGGTATGCCAAAGATTCACACTTACTAAAGGTCAAATGTAATAGCTAATAATAGCTAAAATAATTGCTTTTGATATTCCAGGCACTTGACAATCCTATGAAGTGGATATAATTATTATCATCTTTAAAGAAGAGGAAACTGAGACCTAAAGAGATTATGTAACTTGCCTCTACCATCAAAGTGGGGGAACTAGGCTTTGAACCAGATATGTTTCATTCCAGAATTTGAGTCCTTAGCCTCTGTAGGATATACTGCCTTAATCCCTACCTTCATAGTGATGTGTGGATCCCTGCAATACATATGAATATAACCTTGTATGCTGACATCAGAGCCAAATGATATGACACTGTTTATTAATTATAAAATACACTTTCATCGTCACAGAGCTGTACTACTCGACAGTGTAATACAGTTACTTCTTCCCTAAAATATAAAGTAAACGTTACAGAGGAGAACTAACTCTCCAGCCCTCTGAGAGGTAAGTTTGCTTTTATTAACCCGATTTATTCCAACAATAAGAACTCCTGAGGAATCTTCTCCTAATGAAGGACAGCAGAACTGAAATTTTTAAGGTGTCCTGGTCTCATCACTCACTAGTTGCATAACCTTGGACAAGTCTCTCCAGGTTTCATCAGAACATGGATTACAACAACACTCCCCACATAGGTTCTGCTGGGGAACTAGGCTGTAAATGCTTAGGAGGTGTACAAGTGTTATTCTAGTCTGGGGTTGCCAGATAAAAAACAACACACCCAGTTCGATTTCAGACAAATAACAAATAAATAATGTTTTATATTTAAAATTCTCTTTATGCTGGGGACATATTTATACTCAAAAATAATTGTTTATCTGAAATTTTAAGTTTAACTACCATCTTGTATTTTTTAAAAAATATCTTATTTATTTCTTTGAGAGAGACAGAGAGCATGAGCTGGGGGAAGGGCAGAGGGAGAAGCAGACTCCCGGCCGAGAAGGGAGCCCCACCGGGGGCTCCAACTCCCACACCAGGACCGGGACCTGAGCAAAAGGCAGACGCTTAACGACTGAGCCACCCACGTCCCCCTCCTCTGGAATTTTTATTGCCAAATCTGGTATCTCCACGGCGAGGGGAGCATGGAGAATGGCAAGCCCAGCTCCACCGTCCTCCATCTCCCCCGTGCCCCAGTAGAGAAACTGAGGCAGGCAGCGGGCTGACGGGTGAACTGGGGTGGGGCGGGGGGAGACGGAAGGCTGGAGGAAACTCAAATGCATATTGCTACGTGAAAGAAGTAATCTGAATGATTACCTTTCGGGGTGGGACTGAAAGCAGAACCCCGGGTCTCGCGGATTCTTTCCTCTGGTCCTCCGCCCCCTCGTCACCTCTCTGGGCGCTGGCAGGCCAAACATCGCCCGCCCCAGAGCGCGACCGTTACCTCCGCCGCAGCGCCGGGCTCGGGAGGCGCTGCCACCCGCTCCTCGCAGTCGCCATCAGCAGCACCGAGACCACAGAGGCCGCCGCCACGTCCCCGGAGCCCGGCTGCATGTTGGTGTGCGACTGCGTCTCAGATGTCACCCAAATCGTCCCTCCATTCTGTCTGGAAGTCTCTTGTCCTCCTCTGGCCACCATCCAGGTCAGAAGCAAGAAGTAGACCAATCCGAGCAAGGAATTCGGAACGGGGCGTCACCATTAAAGCCAATCAAAGAACAGAGCAGGGCTTCAAGGATGGCGATTGGTCAATTCAGTGATGGCGATTGGTCAATTGTTTTTCTCCGCCTTCATCTCCTGCTGGGTGATGTGGGATCCGTCCTCGGACTCGTTAGGCCCTTGGGGTCTGATAGATGTGTCCACCTGTGATCCGTGGGGTTATTTCTCTGTCGCGGGCTCTAGGGCGAGGAACCTTCCATGATCTTTAATTTTTAGAGGCTCTGAGGGGAAGAAGGGAAGACAGCTGTCAGAATATAAAGGGATGTGGGCTAAGAAGAATACAAAATTTTATGTTTTCAAGAATGAGAGAAACATATTAAGAAATTCCTCCGAATCATCTCAAAACAGAAATTACACAATTTTTAAATAGACTTGCTTTTTAAAAATTGTGATATAAATTACATATCGCATTCTTTAAGGTGTACAGTGGGTTGATTTGACACATTTATATATTGCGATAGAATTATCACCATAACGCTAGCTAACACCTCTATCAAGTCACATAATTATTTTTGTGCATAGTGAGAATATTTAAGATCTAGTCTCTTATCAGCTTTGAGGTGTATAAAACAGTGTTGTTAACTATAGTGACTATCTTGGGCATTAGATCTCCAGAACTTTTTCATTTTCTACTTGCAAGTCTGTAGACGTTTTCACAGCAGTTTTAGGTTCGTAGCAAAATTGAGCAGAAGATACTGAGATTTCCCATGTACCCACCTCCCCGCCCCCACCCATGCACAGCCTTCTCCATTATCAACATCTCCCACCAGAGTGATACATTTGTTACAATGATGAACCTACACTGACACATCATTATCACTGAAAGACTGTATTTGTTTGAAATCATTCTTGGTGTACTTTTATGAGTTCAGATGAATTTTTAATGATATATGTCCACAATTGTAATACCGTAAAGAGTAGTTGTACTGCCCTAAAAATCCTCTGTGCTCTGCCTATTCATTCCTCTCTCCCCCATAACCCTGGCAACCACAGATCTTTTTTTTTTTTTTTTTAAGATTTTATTTATTTCTTTGACAGAGAGAGAGAGAGAGAGGCAGAGAGCATGAGCAGAGGGGAGGAGCATGGGAGGAGAAGCAGCAGGCTCCCCTCTGAGCAGGAAGCCAGACTTGGCACTCAGTCCTAGGACTCTGGGATCATGACCTGAGCCGAAGGCAGGCACTTAACCGGCCAAGCCACCCAGGCACTCCCACTGATCTTTTAAAATGTGTCTGTAGTTTTGCCTTTTCCAGAAAGTCATGTAGTTGGAATTATACAGTAGCTGTTTACGTTTTCAGTAAGTAATCACTTCTTTCACATAGCAATATGCATTTAAGTTTCCTCCATGTTTTTTCATGGCTTAGTAACTCATTTCTTTCTAGTGCTGAATAATATTCCACTGTCTTGATGTACCACAGTTTATTTATTCATTCACCTGCTGAAGGGCATACAGGTTGCTTCCAGTTTTGGCAATTATGACTATAACTGCTATAAGAACCCATGCGGTGGGTTGTTGTTTGGAAGGACAAAAGAAGAAATTCATAAATTAGAAAATAGAAATGGGAATACTCATAGATATAAGATATGAAAAAATAACAATATAAAAGACAGTTGGGTAGACAGAAGAAGTACAATCAAAATAAAAATAAGGAGAAATAATTACAGAAGCAAAAAATTAATAGAATTATATGGCATCACATCACTCACCTCTATGTAATATATTTGAAAACCTAGATTAAACAGATGAAATTTCAAGAAAATATAATTTATCAAAACATCCCAGAAAAGATAGAAAATCTATATAGGCTAGTTACCATAGAATAAACAGATGTTGTCAGAACACTTTATTTTCCCACAACTCC
Organism: Mustela nigripes; assembly: GCF_022355385.1. Lineage (NCBI taxonomy): Eukaryota > Metazoa > Chordata > Mammalia > Carnivora > Mustelidae > Mustela > Mustela nigripes. The sequence continues at coordinate 113,577,590 of NC_081558.1, forward strand.
ATCCACAAAATCACCAGGACTATATTATTTCATAGGAAAATTCTACTGAGAAACATTAAGGAACAGATGAGTTGGTTGCTATTGATTCTATCCTGAGCACAGAAATAAGGAAACCTTCCAAATTCTATTTATGAAGTGAGTATAATACTGATAGCAAAATTTAATAAAACACACATATATCTGATACATATACATATACACAGTGACCACAGCCTTTTTTAAAATATTTTATTTATTTGAGAGAGAGAGAACTCACAAGACAGAGAACAAGCAAGCATGAACAGTGGGGAAAAGTAGAGAGAGGGAAAAGCAGGCTTCCTGCTCAACATAGGGCTTGATCCCGGGACTGCAGGATCATGACCTAAGCTGAAGGGAGATGCTTAACTGACTGAGCCACCCATCTGCCCCCAGCTGTAGACATTCTCATCCAGTAATCAAGATGGCAGGATGTTGGTGAAAGAATAGACAAATAGATCAGTTGAACAGAATAAAATGTCTTGATATATTCCCACACAGGTATAGTCAACTGATTTTTAACAAAGAACAATAAAAATTCAATGGAAAAAGATAGTCTTTTCAACAAGTAGTGCTGGAAAAGCTAGGAGTCTAATGTAATAAAATGAATCTAGACACTAACCTTACATTTTTCACAGATACTGTCTAAAAATGGACTAGACCTAAATATAAAACACAAAACTAGAGAGCTTCTAGAAGAAAATGTAAGAGAAAATCCAGGTGACCTTGGGTTTGGTAATGACTTTTAGATATAACACTAAATGTATGATCCATGAAAGAAAAAAAATTGATAAATTATTATTCATTAAAATTAAAAACTTCTGCTCTGTAGAGAATGAAAAGACAGGCCAGAGACTGGGGGACAATATCTGCAAAACATGTATCTGATAAAGGGCTTCTGTCCAAAATATACCAAGTACTGTTAAAACTCAACAATAAGGGGCGCCTGGGCGGCTCAGTGGGTTAAAGCTTCTGCCTTCTGGTGGGGTCATGATCCCATGGTCCTGGGATCGAGCCCCGCATTGGGCTCTCTGCTCAGCCGGGAGCCTGTTTCCTCCTCTCTCTGCCTCTCTGCCTACTTGTGATCTCTGTCTGTCAAATAAATAAATAAAATCTAAAAAAAAAAAAAAAAAAAAAACCACTCAACAATAAAAGGCACCTGGGTGACTCAGTGGATTATGCCTCTGCCTTCAGCTCAGGTCATGATCTCAGGGTCCTGGGATCAAGCACTGAATCGGGATCTCTGCTCAGCAGGGAGCCTGCTTCCCCGCTCCCCCCACCTCTCTGCCTGCCTCTCTGCCTACTTGTGCTCTCTCTCTTTCTCTCTGTCAAGTAAATAAAATATTAAAAAAAAATCCCCTAACAATAAAAAAAGAATGGGAAGTGGGCAGATACCTCACCAAAGAAGATATGCTGATAGGCATGCAAAAAGTTGCTTACTGTCATATATCATCAGGTGGTTGCAAATTTAAACTGCTATGAGATAACACTAATACCTATTAGAATAGCCAAAATCCAAAATCCTGACAAGACCAAATTCTACTTTGGATGTGGACCAACAAGAACTCTCACTCACTGTTGTTGGGTATGTTAATGGTTTTATAAGACAGTTTGTAGTTTCTTACAAAGGTAGGTACAACCAAGCAATTGCATTTATAGGTATTTGCCCAAATGATTTAAAAATTTTAAACCCACATAAAACTTCTGCTTTCAGTTCAGGTCATGATCCCAGGGTCCTGGGATCGAGCCCCACATCAGGTTCTCTGCTCAGCAGGGAGCCTGCTTCCTCCTCTCTCTCTCTCTCTGCCTGCCTCTCTGCCTACTTGTGATCTATGTCTGTCAAATAAATAAATAAAATCTTTAAAAAATTTTAAACTCACATAAAAACCTGTGTACAGTGTTTACAGCAGTTTTATTCATAATTGCCCCAGCTGGAAACAACCTAGATGTTCTTCAGTAGGGGAATGTATAAACAGATACTGCTATACAAAAGAATATAAGGAATATTATTCTGTGATAAAAAGAAACAAGTTAACAAGCCATAAAAAGACACAGAAAAACTTAAATACATATTGGTGAGTGAGGGAAGCCAGTTTGAGAAGGCTGCATACTGTATGATTCCAGCTATATGACATTCTGGAAGGGGTGAAACTATGGAGACAGTAAAAATATTAGTGGTTGCTCCAAATTTGAGGGGAAGGGAGGATGACCCCCCCCTCGGTGGAGCATAGAAGATTTTTAAAGCAGTGAAACTATTCTGTGTAATTGTAATGGCGGATACATACAAGACATTAGGCATTAGTCAAAACCCATGGAATAGTACAATACAAAGAGTGAAGCTTAATGTATAGACTTTAGTCTGTAATTATGTATAATTATATACTTAGTCTATAATAATGTATCCGTATTCGTTCATCAATTGTAATACACATGCCACACAAATAAAGGATGTTAATAATATGAGAAACTGTTTTGAAAGACTGGGTTTATGGGTATTTTTAGTATTTTCTGCAAGCCTAAAAAAGGCCTAATAAAAAGTCTATTAATGAAAATAATACATCAAATATACTTTAAAATTCCAAATGGAGGATGCGGAAAAAGGGGAACCCTTTTTGGTGGGAATGCAAGCTGGTGCAGCCACCCTGGAAAACAGTAGGGAGCTTTCTCAAAAAGTTGAAAATAGAGCTACCCTAGGACCCAGCAATTGCACTACTAGGTATTTACCCTAAAGATACAAATGTAGTGATCTGAAGGGCACATGTACCTGAATGTTCATAGCAGCAATGTCCACAATAGCCAAACTATGGAAAGAACCTAGATGTCCATGAACAGATGAATGGATAAAGAAGATGTGGTACACACACACACACACACACACACACACACACTGGAATACTATGCAGCCATCAAAAGAAATTAAATCTTGCCATTTGCAATGACATGGATGGAACTAGAGGGTATTATGCTAAGCAAAATAAGTCATTCAGAGAAAGACAACTATCATAGGATCTCTCTAATACGAGGAATTTGAGAGGCAGGTCAGGGGGTTGTGGGAGGTAGGGAAGGAAAAAATGAAGCAAGATGGGATCATGAGGGAGACAAACCATAAGAGACTCTTAATCTCACAAAACAAACTGAGGGTTGCTGGTGGGAGGTGGGTAGGGATAGGACATTGGGGAGGGTATGTGCTATGGTGAGTGCTGTGAAATGTGTAAGCCTGATGATTCACAGATCTGTACCCCTGGGGCAAATAATACATTATATGTTAATAAAAATAATTTAAAAAAATAAAATTCCAAGTGGCCTACAGGTGATGGAATTATGATCAATTCTCTTTTTTCCTACCTCTTCCTTTCAGTTTTTTGTACTTTGCTAATGTGTTCTGCAAAGAAAATACATTATTTTGACCATAGATTAAATATGAGAGAGGACATATATGGGGGAGGAGAGTGAAAGTACAGAGGTACAGGCAGCTGTCCTGTCCCCCTCCTAGGACATGCACTTGCATGCTCACATGCTCTCCGGTGCCAGGGGCAGCTGTTTTTAGGAGACGCAAGGTGACAGTGGAATGACTGTCAGGATGGTGTGAGTCCAGGTGACTATCCAGTCAGCTGTGTATTAGATGCCCTATGGTGTGACTCTTTAGACAGGAATGTGGTCTTACACATGAGAACAGCCGGGCTCCCGGCACAGAGAGGGTTATCTTACTCGGCAGCACTGGGGGAAAGAGGCAACATTGCAACCTTGAAACAGTTCCAAGGCCTCTGTGAAATGAGAAGCTTTGACTGATGTATGTTCTCTAATTCTGGGCTTGGTCCAGGAACTGTGGGGTTTACAGAACTGAATAAGGTATTTTCCTTGCCAAGTAGCCCAGGGTCCAATGCAGAATGACAGTGAAGATAGAGTGGGATGTGGAGGATGAGGCCCTTCAGAGGGACATTATCTTGAGGCATTTGTGGTACTCCTCCCCCCCTCCCAGAGTGCACTTCTACCTCCCTTATCCTCCATCTCCTGTCACCTTCTCCCTCCCTTCCTTCCCTTATCTCTACCATTTCTCTCCCTCTTCTGTTTTCCTCTGCTCTGCCCTTGCCCAGAGCTTTTCAAACTGCTGGTAGCAGCTCCCTAGAGGTCATACAAGCACCTGAGTAGGTCCAAACAATCATTCTAAAAAACGTTTTATTATGAAAAAGATTTAAACATGCATAAAAGTAGAATATTTAAACAACCCATCTACTACCTTGATTTAATAATTATGAACATTTCCTAGTATTCATCTCATTTATTCTCCCTGCTAAGGTAGCTTAAATTACAGACAGTGATATTTCATCCCTAAAAACTTCAGTATATATCTCTAAAAGAATAAGGACATTTTCTTACATAACTAAATACCCTACTTTCTAAATGCAAATTTCCCCAATTGGGGCCATTTAAGAAATTTTAATTTAATTTAAAAAATTTTTTAAATTTATTCATCTGATGAATAAATTTTAAATAAATGAAATAATAAATTTATTTATTTAAATAAATATAATAAATAAACAAATATAACAAATCTAAATAAATAAATAAATAGATCTGCATTGATAATAAATGAAATAATAAATTTATTTATTTAAATAAATAATAAATACAATAAATTTAAATAAATAAATAAATTTTCATTGATAATGAATGAAATAATAAATTTATTTATTTAAATAAATATAATAAATAATAAATAACAAAATTTATTTAAATAAATGAAATAAATGAATAAAATTTATTCATTCAATTTTTAAAATTTATTCATTCATTTCATTTTAAAATTCATTCAAATTTTTTCTCACACACACACACACACATGCACACACACAGAACAAGTTGTGGGGGGGAGCAGCAGAGGGAGAAGACGAAGTAGATTGCCTGCTGAGCAGGGAGCCCAATGCTGGGCTTGATCCCAGGACCCCAGGATCATGACCTGAGCTGAAGGCAGATGTCTAACCAACTGAGCCACCCAGGCACCCTGGGCCATTGTTTTTTAAAACTGAAATTGAATAGAAAGTATTTCAGGGCTTCATGTGTAGGAAAAAGAAGGAAAAGAAATTGTTCATACAAATTTTGTTTTGATTATGTGTTTGTATGTCTACTGTGTCTTGAGGTAAAATTTATATCATACTGTGATTTGCAATCTAAGAAATTGAAAGAACCCTGCTCTAGGCCAGTGATGCTCAAAATGTAGTTCAAGGACCAGCAGTATCAGTTTTCCCTGGGGACTTGTTCAAAATGCAAATTCTTGGGTTCCATTCCATACTATTGAGTCAGATCTCTGGAGGATGGAGCCAGGAAGTTGTATTAAAAACAAACCAGCTGTATTTTAGGTGATTCTGTTACTTTGAAAACCATGTATCTAGACTCTACTGGATGAACCGGTGATGCCTAGGCATCCCTTACCCTCATCTGTGTCACCCAAAGTGGGTCCTTTCTTTCTCTTCATTGTGCTGAAAGTTCACGAACAGAGATGAAATCTACCTTGGCAGTGCTTGGAGGTGGTTTCTCTTTCCAAGCTTAGGCAAATCTTTACTTGAAGGCAGAGAAAGGTCTAGATTCATAAGACTAGTAATACACAGTCTCGTCTTTGTACTAGCAACATTGTAAAATGAGACTAAAGCCCTTAAAGGGTGGTTGTGAGGCTTAAATGACATCTGTGAAATGCCTACCATTGCACCAGGCAGAGTAGTCACTTACTATATGGTGGTGGCAGTTGCTGTACTTGACACTACCTATCACAACCCCGGGCATATGATAGATGTGCAACGGATGTGACTGATTGCTTAGTGATTTACTGGAGAAGGAGGCAGACTATTCTGGCTTGTTCCTTGATTTTGCCAGATATTGGAGCAATGTGATTTGTCAGACATAGGAAATAGATCATAATTAGGAAGGAGAAAATGAGGCACAAAAAGGAGGAGGATGTAGAGGAAGAAGAGAAGACAATAGGAATGTCCGTATTCACAAGAACAATGGAGACCATGACCATTTGTTTTCTTGGGGAAAAGTCAAGGTATGGGTTGTTGCACACTGAGCAGTCATATCTTCTTAGTTACAATGTCAGGATTTCAGTACTGGAAAAGGAAACTTGGAGACCACAGACCCACCTCCTCATAGCCCACATAAAGCAGTTGGGGCCCTGGAAGAGCACATGTTAGAGTTGAGGGACGGAACTGGTTTCTGAATTTTTGTCATAAATTCAGCCAATTCATCTCCATGGAAACCTTTGAAGATTGTGAAGGTGCAGATGTGGGAAAGGAGTGCAGTTTCTTTTCTCTCTCATTCCTATTTATCAGTTTCCTCTGCCCCCTCTTCTTTCCCCCTTCCCACTCTCCCTCCTTTTCATAATTTTCACACATAAGAGCCTGTCCAGGAAGCCGGTCACCAGATCCATAAAGGCCAGAATGCTGCACATCATCTGCCTCCTTAGCAATGTGCTTGTTTCTAGTGATGGAAACTCACAATTGACTCTAGGCACTGGGGTTCTGACTATGATCGTCAAGAAACACTTCTTTGGTTCCTCAAAAATACTTGTGACTCTTGAACAGGCAGAGAAACCACCATGGGAACGCAACCCAGAGTTGTCTTACTTCTTTGTGTCTTTAACCGTTTCCTGGATCTTCAAGTGGTTGCTATGAAAATGGTTTCTCTACTTGGGCAGGCAGAGTGCGGAGACCGCACCTCAGAGGAGAGAGTAATTTTCCACGTGAAACTCAAGTTGTATGTGGAGAAACGTCTCTTAACCACAGCTCACAGTTGTTACAGAAAACATAAAAATGTCCTCACATCCCAGGGATGACTGGCCACTATCTGAAATTAGATCCGAGGTGTTTGGGGTCTGGCTTTTTACATGTCAAAGAGGAAAGCTGAGCTTCCTGGCATTGGCTTAGAAGTTGTAATGGGGGCGCCTGGGTGGCTCAGTGGGTTAAGCCGCTGCCTTCGGCTCAGGTCATGATCTCAGGGTCCTGGGATTGAGCCCCACATTGGGCTCTCTGCTCAGCAGGGAGCCTGCTTCTTCCTCTCTCTCTCTCTGCCTGCCTCTCTGCCTACTTGTGATCTCTCTGTCGAATAAATAAAATACAACACAATAATAATAAAAAAAAAAGACTTAAATCTGCGGGGAAAAAAGAAGTTGTGATGGTCGTGGCATTCTTGCGACCAGATCCTCAGGGTCCCCTGTTGTAGAATGGGTTGAGGAACAACCTGACCCGATTCGCGTTTGCTTAGGCTTTGGCTGTGGAGTTCTGCGGCACGGGGTTAGTCTTTCGCTACCCGTCAGGTAGTATCTGGGGCCATCTGAGGAAGCTGCAGGACGTCGACTGCTGCGGGAGAGCGGCCCAGAGAAGGCGCTCCCGGGGCTGACAGGGAGGAGAGCCCCGCGTGGGGTCTCTGCCAGAGCCTTGTTAGGATGGAGCCTCGGCGCGCCTGACCGTGGCAGACGGAGCGGTGGCGCCCTGGAGTAGCTGCACAAAGGAAAAGGCCCATACGGTGGAGATGGGTGTGCGCACAGGCGTGCCCAGCCCTGTCGGCGCACAGCCCGCGCTCCCGGCTCCGAGGGCAGGTGCGTCCAGCGCAAGCCGATTACCGCGCGAGACAAGCCCTGGGGTAGGGGCGGCCGTGCGAGCAGCCGGCCCGGCGGGATGGCTGCGCCTCTCCCCGTCAGCCCCCTCCTCGCTTCGGCCACTCTGCAGGCACCTGGCAGGCAAGGAGGGGAGCCGAGGCAGGTGCTCAGACCCCCGGTACCAGCAGGAGCTCCTAAATCGCTGTCTCCTCTCCCCAAAAGCTGCGAGGACGCGCCGTGAGTCCACCCACTCCCGCGGGCTCCGCGCAGGGCCAGGGGCGCAGCTCTCCACCTGGCAACAGACGGCGCTCGGGCGCGTGCGCGCTCCCGGAGGCGGGGGAGCCGTGGGCGAGGAGGCGGGAGCGCTGGGCGCGCCGCGGGGCGTGAGGCGGCTGGCGCGGAGGAGCAGGGTCCTCGGGCCGCCCGCCGCCTCCGCCCTCCCTTCCTCCCCTCCTCAGCTCCTCGGCTCCTGGGCTCCTCCGGCGCCTCCCGCTCTTCCGCCCTGTGCGCGCAGGCTCCGAGCTCCCTCCGCGTACCGGCGGAGCAGCCTTTTTCCTCACCCCACCGGAAGGCGGCGCCGAAGATCCGACCCACCGGGACAGCAAAGCCAGAGAGCGGGGCGCTCCCTCGGCCGGGGCAGCCCGACGCGCAGTTTCAGCGGGATTTGGGGCGACTTGTTTTTCTTACGTCCACAATTGCCATTTCCCTCTCTCCGAAAGCCAGACGTTACGTTGGGAAAGCTGCTGGATTTTAGTCTTTGAGACAATCCCCTGAAGGGCGTGGCTGGCCGAGCGGCCCAGCAAAGTTGGCCTGGGCTGGGAGGGACTCGTTTCGTGCCTGAAGAGAGCGAGGAAGAGCGTGAGGGCAGCGCATCCTCGGGAGGAGATGTCTTTGAAACACCATCCGTGACAGCCGCAGGAACACTTACGTGTTGCTTTGTTTTGTTTACACACTGAGTGGCTTTTCGGTGAAATGCGGTTTTGGTTACAGGAAGAAATGGCCCCCCAGGAGCTCAGCCGGCGACTGGCCACAGTGATCACTCATGTCGGTAAATGGAGCTTCTTTGCCCCTTGCGTTTTATTAATGGAGGTGGGGGCGTAGTCTCTGGGGCGGGTCTCCTCCCCGCGCTCGCCGGCACTGGCAGCCCCCCGGCAGCGCCCTGCGTGGGAAGGCGGTGGGGTGCGGGCCGGGCGTCTCGGCCTCGCTGCTGCGGGGGGCGGCCAGTGCCAGGCATCCCTGGGGTTCTTTCTCCACGCCCGGCGGGGCCGGTGCCTTCACCAGGCAGGTGCCTGGTCCCCTGAGGGCTGCTGGGCTGTTAGGATCCGTTACCCGCGCTGACCCGGCGGGGGTGGGGAGTTGTGTCGCCGTTTACGAGATAACGAGAAGGAGAGGGAACTTGAGCGAGTGCAGGTGCTTTGCAGAAACTACTGCCTGCCGCGGAGGCTTGTCCACAAGCCTGCGTAGTGAAACGCAGGTTACGGTGGAGGGTACGCAGCCTGGCGCCCGCGCGCGTTGAAACTAGCTCCTGGAGGTGTCCGCGCACTTGTGGTGATCCCCGGATGACAAGCCAGTGCAGCCTTTAGGAGACTGAGCCGTGTTAATCCTCTTCCGTTGAGTTAAAACAGGGCAGCAGAACATGCATGCCTTGCTCCTGCAATAAGGATTGTGGTGGGAGGACAGGCCCTGTTCAGTAAAGAGGGCATTGAGACAGTGGTACGTGGATTGCTTCTTAGCATTTTCTTCCCTCACATAAAAACACATTCAGGTAGAGATTCTTTGGATGCAGATGACTAGAATTATCGGCATAATTTTCAATGTTGGTCCCTTAATGTTGAGAACCTTCCATAATGCAAATTAGTTTTAAACTCTGGAAGTCTTTACTTCAGTGTTCTGCCCATTTGCTAAAACTGCCTTCTTAGTACTTATATATTATATATTGCTTCAATTAATGGGTTTTGTTGCTCTTTGAGCACCCTAATCCAATGTATTTAGTGCAATAATGATATACATCTTGAATGATACACATGTGGGGATATACTTTGTGAAGATGATTTATCTGGAAAAACCCAGTTTTGATGATTCATTAAAAAAAAATATTTCTGGTGCCAGCGTGGCTGTGGAACTGGTTTTTCTTTAAGACAGAAGGTCGTGGGGCGCCTGGGTGGCTCAGAGGGTTAAAGCCTCTGCCTTCGGCTCAGGTCATGATCCCAGGGTCCTGGGATCGAGACCCACATTGGGCTCTCTGCTTAGCGAGGAGCCTGCTTCCTCCTCTCTCGCTATCTGCCTGCGTCTCTGCCTATTTGTGATCTCTCTCTGTAGAATAAATAAATAAAATCTTAAAAAAAAAAAAAGACAGAAGGTCGTTAGAATCCTACTAGGGAAGGCTGAATGTCAAATGTTGCTGGAGGCAGGATGAAACAAACAGAATTTGGAGTTTGAAATATATTGAATGCTGAAATGATTTTGCTTGAAATTGTGCGTGCGTGCAGTTGCTGTGTAGGGAAAGAGCCGTGGACTGGGGGGTATGACTGTCTGGATTTGAATCCTTCCTGGACAAGTCATTCAGCCTCAGGCTAAAAATGGGAATCTTAAGAATTCTTTCCCACCCAGCTCGAAGCCTATTTGTAAGCTGATACGGGTAAAAGCACCATCTAAAATGTAATGTGTTATTCTTCATATTCCCATATGCCACTAAAGACCTTGGACAGATCACTGGGCCTCTCTCAGCATGAAACTTCCCATCTGTTAAGGGAGGAGGTAGATGTAGATGATTATTACGGTTCCACTTATTTCTCTGGATGTGGGATCTTCTCAAAGATCTGGTAGGCAGTATTCCTTGGTGAACGCCAGGCTGCCTGTGGGGCCCAGGCTCTGGTATTTTCTCGCCTATCTTGCTCCTTTTTCTAGAGTTCCATGAAGGATACAGACATGAATTTGTTGTAGTTTCTGCTGTCAGAGAGCTTCTCATGACCTCTGGCATTTGTGTGTCTCGCAGTGTTCCGTATCCTCCTGTAATCTCACAAACCCGTGAAATAGATTATCATCCCTGTGTTACAAATGAAAAAATTGAGACTTAGTACATCTTTTAAGATTTCAGAGGTAATGAATGGTGGGCTCAGGACCAGAAGGCAACTGTCTAGATGTCTGTCTGGGGATCTGATTGAGGGGGCAGCCAGCCTTTACCTTCATGGAGAGTCTCACTGAGTAACCAGTCTCACTGAGTAACCTAGCATCTGCGAGAGTGGATTGGCTCAGTGTTTGACTGTTCTTTTCAGGCATTTTCTTGCTGAGCAGCCTGAGGGGTGTGATGAGTTGAGAGAGGGTTGAGAAGTGCTGGGAGCAAGACTATGGTGAGAACACTCCCTCGTTCTATACTAAACACTCAGCTGGGTAATAACACTATGCTTCCATATTCACTCTGCCACCTCTGTGCCCCCAGCCAGTTCTTCCTCTGCTCTGCTTTCACAGTATCTTAGATTTGACAATTCAGATCTGGAATTTGTTGATTCAGTTTCTGAAATAATCTCATGGGTCTCTCTCCTAATGTCCATTCCCACTGAGACCTTCCTGTGACCCGCTTCAGGACTTCATTCCTCCTGACTAACCATTGTCTAAGTCTTCTGCCTCTTCTTTGTTTGCCTCCAACTTATACCAGGAATAAACACACAGCATTTGTATTTTCTAAAACCCTTATTTATTTGAGAGAGGGAGAGACAGTATGAGCAGGGGGAGGGGAAGAGGAAGAGGGACCTCCATCTAGGAGATGGAGCAGATGCTCAACTGAGCCACCTAGGCACCCCCTAAAACCTTTAATTATACCTCTACATTGTCATTCTCTGTAGCTTGGAGTATGAGCTCTTTGTACTTTATTTGGCACTCTTCTGGTTTTTATCCCCTAATAATTAATATTTTTACATGTATGTTTCTTTATTCTTCTTTTACCTTCCTTTTACTTCTTTTTTATTTAAAAATTTTTAAATTTTTTAAATTTATTTATTTTCAGAAAAACAGTATTCATTATTTTTTCACCACACCCAGTGCTCCATGCAATCCGTGCCCTCTATAGTACCCACCACCTGGTACCCCCACCCCCCCCCCCCCCCCCGCTCCTTTTACTTCTTTTACATTTTTTTACTCTTCTTTACTCTTTAATCTTCTTTCTTTAGCTTTGTTCCACTATATTGTCTGACTCTCTTTCCGCCTCTAAATTTTTTTAAAAAGATTTTATTTATTTATTTGACAGAGAGAGAGATCACAAATAGGCAGAGAGACAGACAGAGAGAGAGATGAGGAGAAGCGGGCTCCCTGCTGAGCAGAGAGCCCTATGTGGGACTCGATCCCAGGCCCCTGGGATCATGACCTGAGCCAAAGGTAGAGGCTTAACCCACTGAGCCACCCAGGCGCCCCACCGCCTCTAAATTTTTGTGTCTGCTTTCTCTCCACCTGGAATGACCCCTTAATATATTTCTCCACGCAAAAATAGTAAACACCTTTCAAGCTCAACTCAATGCTTCCTTCTCCAGGTATCTCTGATCCTGCCAGTGGGAAATAAAGACTCTTGCCTCTGAATTCCAAAGTAGATTTTGTTCTACTCTCATAACACCTCTCATTCTCTCCCTGTGTTATTATGGTTGGTTGGTTTTTGTGTGGTTGTCTTATCTCTGCTCCTAGACTTGACATTACCAGTCTGTTGTTACCTAACAGCCTCCCTCTAAGGAAATGCAGAATAAGTGTTTGTTGAATAAATGAATGATTTGTTGTGCCTTGGGATGGACTTTGAGTATTGACTAATGCCAGGCAGGTTTAAAAAAAAATTTTTTTTTAAATTTTTTAAGGGCAATTCTGAAGTGTTTATAGACTTGCTTCCTAAATCCCATTTTTAAGTAAACATTAAGCCCCTTAAATGTTCTTCATATGATGTCATTCACTGTGGGGACCTCCTTTGAATTTTGTTAGTTTGTTGTATACCTGCAAAAAATATGCATCTCACATGTGGAAAGTGTCCAGACGTGTTTAACCCATGCAGTACGCGGTAGGAATATCCTTTTCCCTTTTTTCTAGACCATAGAATCACGTTGGTTCATTTACAGAATTTCAGTATCAAAAAAAGAGTAAAACACCAGATGGCTTCACTGGCAAATTCTACCAAACATTTAAAGAAGAATAAATACCAATTCACAACCCTTCTCAACAATAGAAGAGGAGGGAGCACTTCTCATTTTATCAGGCAAGTATTACCCTAATACCAAAATCATACGAAGATATTATAAGAATAGAAAACTATAGGCCCGTATCTCTTATGAATGTAGATATGAAAAGCTTCAACAAAATACTAGCACCAAATCCAGCAACATATAAAAAGGATTATACACCATGACCATATATGGTTTATCCCAGGCACACAAGGCTGATTTAACATCTGAAAATCAATTGGTGTCGTACACCTTATCAGTAGACTAAAGAACAAAAACTTCATAAGCATCTCAATAGTGACAGAAAAGTTATTTGACAAAATTTCATACCTTTTTGTGATTTACAAAATACCCGACAAGCTGATCCCCCTAAGCATTTGTAATCAGATGGCAACTGGGGCAGTAGCTGGGGCTGTGTGGATGGCGTCTTGGTGTACCCTCATGTGGTCTCTTTTTCCATGGTGGCATCTCATCTTCCAGGTCCTCTTCATGTGGCCGTTTTCCAGCAGGGTAGTCTAGACTTCTTACCTCAAAGCTCAGGTCTCTGATGGGGATGAAGCAGAAGCTGCCAGGACTTCTTGATCACTGGGCTTGAAGTTCTGTGAAGTCACTTCCAAGTTCTTTTTGTTGGGGTGGTCCCAGGCCCAGCCCACATTCAAGGGGAGGAGGCACAAGTTCTTATTCCTGATGGCAGGATCCGCATGCCCCACCATGAGGGGTGGAAGTGTTAGTTGCCGTATCCATTTTCCATGGCTGCTATGATAAATCACCCCAAACTTTTTTTGAAATTTTTTAATTTTATTTTTTATAAACATATAATGTATTTTTATCCCCAGGGGTACAGGTCTGTGAATCGCCAGGTTTACACACTTCACAGCACTCACCAAAGCACATACCCTCCCCAGTGTCCATAACCCCACCCCCCCAAACTGAGCAACCCTCAGTTTGTTTTGTGAGACTAAGAGTCACTTATGGTTTGTCTCCCTCCCAACCCATCTTGTTTCATTTATTCTTCTCCGACCCCCTTAACCCCCCATGTTAGGGAGATCATATGATCGTTGTCTTCCTCTGCTTGACTTATTTCGCTAAGCATGATACCCTCTAATTCCATCCACGTCATCGCAAATGGCAAATTCATTTCTTTTGATGGCTGCATAGTATTCCATTGTGTATATATACACCACATCTTCTTTATCCATTCATCTATTGATGGACATCTAGGTTCTTTCCATAGTTTGGCTATTGTGGACATTGCTGCTATAAACATTAGGGTGCATGTGCCCCTTCGGATCACTACATTTGTATCTTTAGGGTAAATACCCAGTAGTGCAATTGCTGGGTCATAGGGTAGTTCTATTTTCAACATTTTGAGGAACCTCCATGCTGTTTTCCAGAGTGGTTGCACCCAGCTTACATTCCCACCAACAGTGTAGGAGGGTTCCCTTTTCTCTGCATCCTCGCCAGCATCTGTCATTTCCTGACTTGTTCATTTTAGCCATTCTGACTGGTGTGAGGTGATATTTCATTGTGGTTTTGATTTGTATTTCCCTGATGCCAAGTGATGTGGAGCACTTTTTCATGTGTCTGTTGGCCATCTGGATGTCTTCTTTGCAGAAATGTCTCTTCATGACTTCTGCCCATTTCTTGATTGGATTATTTGTTCTTTGGGTGTTGAGTTTGCTAAGTTCTTTATAGATTTTGGACACTAGCCCTTTATCTGATATGTCGTTTGCAAATATCTTCTCCCATTCTGTCAGTTGTCTCTTGGTTTTGTTAACTATTTCCTTTTCTGTGCAAAAGCTTCTTATCTTGATGAAATCCCAATAGTTCATTTTTGCCCTTGCTTCCCTTGCCTTTGGCGATGTTCCTAGGAAGACGTTGCTGCAGCTGAGGTCGAAGAGGTTGCTGCCTGTGTTCTCCTCAAGGATTTTGATGGATTCCTTTCTCACATTGAGGTCCTTCATCCATTTTGAGTCTATTTTCGTGTGTGGTATAAGGAAATGGTCCAATTTCATTTTTCTGCATGTGGCTGTCCAATTTTCCCAGCACCATTTATTGAAGAGGCTGTCTTTTTTCCATTGGACATTCTTTTCTGCTTTGTCGAAGATTAGTTGACCATAGAGTTGAGGGTCTATTTCTGGGCTCTCTATTCTGTTCCATTGATCTATGTGTCTGTTTTTGTGCCAGTACCATGCTGTCTTGATGACAGCTTTGTAATAGAGCTTGAAGTCCAGTATTGAATCACCCCAAACTTATTGGCTTAAAACAGCACAAATTCTTTTTATTACAGTTCTGTAGCTCAGACATTGAGACAGGTCTCACCAGGCTGAAATCAAGGTGTCAGCCAGGGCAGCATTCTTTTCTGAAGGTGCTGTGGGGAATCCTTTCTCTTGCTTTTTCTAGCTTTTAGAAGCTGCATGCATTTCTAGGCTTGTGGCCCCTTTCCTCCATCTTGCTCCAAAGCCAGCAACATCTGGCTAGTCTTTCTCGTATCTCCATCTCCATTTTTTTCTCTTTTGTCTTTGTCTTCCACTTTTAAGGATTCTTGGGATTACCCTGGCCTTCCTTATTTTAAGGTCAGCTGCTTAGCAGCCTTCATTCCATCTGCAACTTTAATTCTCTTTGCCATGTAACCTGACCTACAGTGTCTGGGCATTAGGATGCAGATATCTTGGGGGTGGGGGCATGGTTTGAAGGAGTTTTTCTGCTGTCACATATGCCACCTTGGAGACTAGCTACCTCATTGCTCCACCGAGCACTGGTGATGTGTATTGTGACTTATGCCTTTGAGTTGTTCATATTGGGATAGTAGGAAGAATAGTGGAATTTCATTTTTTTGGTAACCTGTGTCAAGCATAGGAGTTACTCAGATACATAGTGGCGATCTAAAGACTGAATGTATGCCATTGTGTTTATGATCTGAAATGCCAGATTTTGGTGAAGGGCACCAAGCATGTATTAACGAAAATGTTGTCATGATAATAACCACAATCCATGTTATAGAAAATGGTCATTCATTGTATTAGGATTTCTTAGAATCATTGTCTAGACAATATTGACTCTGGAGGTGACCATCTTTTCTAATGTGGAGAATGTCAGTGATGATTCATGCCTTTCCAGATGTGAACTAAGACTGCACAGTCTTTGCCAGCAAACAGCTTTAGCCCATTACTTTCCCTTCAAGTCTTGGTTCCCTCACATGTAAAATGCAGATAATCCCCATCTCACAGGATTGGTAGAAGATGAATGTGTAAATAGTGCCTTGTGAATGCCTCATTCTGTTGGAGGGAGAAACTGGAGAAGCAGAGATAATGAGAATGGCTTTACATACAAGGACAGCTTATCTACTTTGTTTTTTGTCCTAGTACATCATAGGCACCATCAGTGTCCTTCTCTTCCTCTTGGCACCCACCTTCTTGTGGGAGGCTGTTCCAGGGGGCTGAAGGCTAATCCTGACATGTTGCTTTAGAGAAAAGTATGTTCTCACTATCTGGGGCCACCTCTCTGCTTTCTCCTTTGTAGTGCCAAAAGCAAAACTCAGAAGCAGAACCCGATTACCTGACTCTTGGCCCTTGAGACACCCTCAATGTCTTCCCACTGGTGGTAGCAGGTTATAAAAACACAGGAGAGGGGAGTATTGCTACCAGCAAGCGTTCTTCCTCCTAGTCTTGGAGAGGACCTCTCCCATCATGATGGCTTCTATTTCCAGAGTGTCTGCAGGTTGTGACTGAGCTTATTAGCCAGGGAGTCTGATCTGCTTTCAACAGTTGCACTACTAAAGCTTTAGTCCTTCAGTTCACTGCTGGCTTCCAGACCAGAATTCTACACGGTCTGACCTTGAAAAAGCCTGTGGAGTTAACAACCTAACCAAAGGCACAGATTTCAAGCAAGAAACTAGAAAGTCCAAGAAGAAGTGTTTCAACTTCAACTGTTTAGAAATATTGGCTAAATTTATTGATTGTTAGTTAGTTTTCATGTATGCTTCTGTATCTTTACAGCTCTGGAAAGTAGGCGTTATTACTTTCATTTTGAAGATGTCAAAACTGCAAATTAAAAAACAAGTTCAGTAATTTGCTTAAAGCCATCGTGTTACAAGAGATAGAGAGTCAGGATCTGTCAGATCTGATTTCAAAGTTTATGTTCTATTATACCAAGGCAAAAATTCTTACTGCTGCTTGAAAGTAATTTTTTTAAAAAGCTGGGTTTTTATGTTAATTTGGTATTGGGGAAGGATTTCTGCCTTGCCATCCCATTGTCTGCTCCCCGAGGACAGGGAGATGTCTGAGTCATCTGTATATCCTGAGGTTTGGCTCCGTACTTGGCACTGTTCATGAAAAAGCTCTTTCTTTTGTTTGTTCTATTTGAGTGATTGGAAAACATCCTCGTTTAGGTCCACCCACCTGCTAGCCTCCCTGGGTCTCCCTTTCTTCTGTCTAGGTCCCATTTGTGATTACTCTTTTTTTCTTTTTTTTTTAAAAAGATTTTATTTATTTATTTGGCAGACAGAGATCACAAGTAGGCAGAGAGGCAGGCAGAGAGAGAGGGGGAAGCAGACTCCCTGCTGAGCAGAGAGCCCAATATAGGGCTTGATCTCAGGACCCTGAGATCATGACCTGAGCCGAAGGCAGAGGCTTTAACCCACTGCACCACCCAGACGCCCCACCATTTGTGATTACTCTTACCAGCAGTACTCTGCCTGCTTGTCTGAATCTCCAGGGCTTCCCTAAAGCCTGTCCTTCCCAGGAGCCCTTCGCGGGATGGGCCAGGCCAGGCCAGCCTCCCTGTCTTTTCTGAATGCCTATAATAGTTGGTATCCCTCTCATATGTGTTTTTGAGCATTTGACTACAGTCTAGCTTGGATTTTTCCTTTTTATTCCAAGTACTGATATATATTTTAGTTGTTGGTTGGACATGTTCTCAAGTCTTATGTAATAGCATAGGCATGTCTTACTTAAGGGTAGAAATCCCAACTAAGATTGCTTAATGGCCTGGTAGGCTAAATTAAACCCATTATAGGAGATCAAGAATCACATGTTAATTGGATGGAAAAGATGTCTTTATTCCCTGAATTTCCTCATCTCTAAACAGTCCCTCTGTTTATTTTACAAGTTGGAATGATCCTATGTAGTGAAAGTAGTTAAACAGAAATCCTTTGAGGACTGTAGCAAAAGAGACTCCATGAGTATAGAATGACTTCAATTGTTTGCTTTATGGACTAGCAGGAGAAGCATGAGAAGGAGTGTTTTATTGACCCTCTAGTCTAGTCAAGAGGAGTACTCTACTCGTAGGCCCCTAGTACTCACTAGAAACTGCAGCCCAAGTGGTGCAAGCTTGCTCTGCAGGGCACAGGTTGAAAAAAGGATGCCTGCAGGATGAAGCAGTGGGGCCAGCACAGCTGAGGAAGGGAGGCAGCGGTGGCAGAGGTTCTGAGAAAGCCTCCGGACTCCGGGCCTTCACTGTGAACAGCAGCCTTGAGGAGGGTGGAAGCGTGTGTCCTTCTCCTGAGGATCAGCCCCTGTCCTTGCCTCTTGCTTTGGGATGAGCCAGGGCTGTCCAGAGATGCTGGAGAGAAAGGCAGAGTCCTTGAAGAGCCTGCCTCCTATGCAGTGTGCTTTGGAGATGGTGAAGCCATCATGTAGTGAGGGGCTGCTGCTCCACATTCTGTCACCGCTGTAGGTACGGAATGAAGTCTCATGACTCACTGGAGCTGGGCTGTGTTTGCAGGGGCTTTAAAATAATTTGAACCAGATTTTTGGGCAGACATTCTTTGGGAGAGTTTTCTATGCCTCCCCCAGAAGTAGGGATTTTTATTTGTTTTCTTTTAATCTTCTTCAAGCTGCAGTGGGTCTTCACCTGTACCCTAGAGTCCAGTTAAAGGGCTGCTAAACCCCTCCCTCATGCCCCCCCACCCCCCCGCATCTGAAGGCTTTTTCCACAGGGAGAAATAAGCTTTTCCTGGGCATCTCCTCTCCTCCTGGTCTGCCCCCCCACCCCCAGAGGCTCTCTCCAGACTCCCAGCCTGCAACCACTCTAGGGAGAAGAGCCTGCAGGTAGCTAGGAGCTCCCCTTACATCCCGGCTCATGTTAGCCCATACTTAAACCTTCCACAATTTGTTTAAATCTTTTAGGTGATTTCTTTTTATTTGTTGATATAGGTTCTGGACAGGTTATAATTTTGTAGTTTATCTGGCTTTTTCTTGGTGTCAGGGTAAGAGTGAGCACTCTTTTCCAACATTCTGAGTTCCAGGGGGAAAGCAGAATGTCTCCTTGGCTTTTCACCTTATGTATATTTCACAGGGAAAATGTGCTTCATTCACAGAGCCTCCTTTCATCACAGTATTGTTACAGGCAAGCTACTAGGAACTTTGCAAACTATGTTAGTAAATTGGGTCTCAAAATTTTTCCTTTTTGTTTTCCCAGGTGGTGGGGATCTTGGATGTTAAAAAAAACTGCAGTTCACTTTTAAGAGTGCTCAGCTTGGGGGCATCTGGGTGGCTCAGTGGGTTAAAGCCTCTGCCTTCAGCCCGGGTCATGGCCCCAGGCCCCGGGTCCTGGGTCCTGGGATCGAGCCCCACATTGGTCCTGGGATCGAGCCCACATTGGGCTCTCTGCCCAGTGGGGAGCCTGCTTCCCTTCCTCTCTCTCTCTGCCTGCCTCTTTGCCTACTTTGTGATCCCTGTCTGTCAAAAAAAAAAAAAAAAAAAAAAAGAGTGCTCAGCTGGATGAAAATGCTTCCTCCCATCTATTATCCAGGAACTAGCTAAGCACAGGGATCTCTCTTGTCCAGGAATCATGGGTGTTAGGCACAGTTATCGGATGCCTGGCCCCCTAAACACGGCCTCCCTTGGCGTGCCTTGGCCAGGGGCCTACATTTGTGCTATAAAGGCCCATCTGTTTTTCTTATTTTTAAAAAAGGCATCAAGTAGTCTGAAATTTCTGCTGAATTAATAATTAATGTAGCTAATGTAAAAATCTCTGCTAGGATAGTTGAAATCATTGAGGATCAAAATGGAAATGGTCCTGCTTCTCTTGGGATTTTTCCTGAAGGGTAAGGCTGTTGTCATGTCTGATTCCCTCTAGATGTTAGTGAGTATGGCCCAGCCAGAGAGCCTTGAGCCTAGTCTGGCACCATGGACTAGCTCATCCCAAATGGGTGTAGGTTCTCTTTCTGCTTATTTTAAAAGGTAGGAATTGATTGATTTTAATGAATCTAAAAAGCAAGACTATCTCATTATCATAGACTTA
The DNA here is from genome assembly GCF_022355385.1 of Mustela nigripes. Lineage (NCBI taxonomy): Eukaryota > Metazoa > Chordata > Mammalia > Carnivora > Mustelidae > Mustela > Mustela nigripes. The sequence goes on from NC_081558.1 coordinate 113,597,630, forward strand.
CTGAATTCAAGCACTTATTTCTTACTAACAGGCAATAATGATTATAATAAGCTTTAGAGATTTTGGAATTTAACACACTGATGTTACTAAAGATGGTATATTTAATTCAGATTAACAAAGGACAAAATAGTTTGTTTTGTAGCACTCTGCTATTGGTGGCAAGGCCAGGCTTTCAACTCAGACAGATTTGGCTCCAGAATTTGAACTCCTGAGCACTATTACTCAAGTGTTCCATACTCTCCAGGCTGTGGAGTTTGGGAACCTCAAAATAGGAAGCTCCATGGGCCTCATCAACAAGATGTACAGTGGAGAACTGAGGTGGCTGGGCATCTCTCCCTGATGTTATCTAGTCTGGTCTCTGCTTCTCTATGGTGTCTGTAACATTCTTCTGCTTCTCTCTGCAGACTAGCCCTCTGTTCTTTTATCAATGAGTATGGACTCCACATGGTCACTCCGGCCAGATCCCCTTCCAGATCTAGAGAAATCACTAACTGATTATCAGTCTCTGGATCTGTCTGTACATAGTCTCTTTCTGGAGAGCCTGGTTGGCCCAGCTCAGAGGAAACTTAGACATTTCTGATCGTATCAGCTGTGGGTTCAGAAATTGGTTTGGTCTTGGACTGGGGAGGAAGTCCTCAGAGCAGAGGGCTTTAAGCTGTGCACTCACCTCTCAGAACAAGTGTGGTAACTTGGAAGGCACTTTCAACCTTTAGAATCAGTAAGAGTACTGGGCGCCTGGGTGGCTCAAGTGGGTTAAGCCGCTGCCTTCGGCTCAGGTCATGATCTCAGGGTCCTGGGATCGAGTCCCACATTGGGCTTTCTGCTCAGCAGGGAGCCTGCTTCCTTCTCTCTCTCTCTGCCTGCCTCTCAGTGTACTTGTAATTTCTCTCTGTCAAATAAATAAACAAGACCTTTAAAAAAAAAAAGAATCAGTAAGAGTATGAAATACTTGGACAGTTTTAAGGGCTAGCTCTGGGCAAAATAGAAACCACTCCCTTTGTGCACTGTACTGCTTCTTTCTTTGGGCTATATTCCAAGGCCCACTGCCTTTGTGTGGCCACCTGGGTACTTAGGCACCACAACTACATCAAGAAACCAACTGGTCAGTGAAAAGGTTTTTGGAGAGTGCCAACCATGAGCAAGGCTCTGTGGCAGGCTTATAGCCTGTGAGCTGTTTGGAGGTTGAAGTTGTGAACTTCTGTGATTCAAGAAAGCTGTATACTAGATTTATGACTTGAGCTTGTTCGGAAGGAAGGAGAAGATTTAGGCTGATAGAGAGGGGAAAGCATTCTAAGTGGGTGGGGTAAGGGAATGGCTACTTTTGGTTAACTGCGCTGGTCTTCCTGTGCTGGGTGTCCTGTTTATTCCATTCTCTGCATAGAACTCACTGGACAACTGAGAAGCTTTAAGCTTTACCTTGAAAAAAGGAATGACCTCAAGCTGGAAGGTAGATCTATATATGGTATCTCACTTTCTTTCCTTCTGAATATAGATCCTTTTTCTGGGGGAGAGAAGTTGTAGAGGCTAGACGATATGGAAATAATATTAAAAATGATGTTGTCAGGTGCCTGGGTGACTTAGTCGGCTGAGCATCTGCTCTCGGTTCAGGTCATAACCACCAGGAGGCTCCCTGCTCTTGTGCGTGTGCTCTCTCTGTGTCAAATAAACAAACAAATAAATCTTTTAAAAAATGGTGGTATATCGCCACCATTTATTTTAATGTCACATATTGTGCTTTAGCCACACTATTGATTTCATTAAATTTAGTCAGAAGTACAGTCCTTTTTTAATGGAGGAGAAATTTGAGGGTTAAGTAGATTAAGAAACTTGTCTGTGGTCAAACTGAGTGGAATTAAAAGTCAGGTTTGGCAGGCTTCAAGGCCTTGGTTTAATTTCTCATTACAGAAGAGCATATAAACCAATAAAGTATAGATGTGTTATTAGTGAGTTTTAAAAAATCTCTTGGAAAACCTAATGGAAGCTAAAAGCATTAATCCCCTGAGTGTAAGTATTTTACCCACCACTTGAAATGTTCATTTATTAATAGTCACTTTCTTCCAAATAAAACTAACATTAAAAATGTAGTGCCTGGGTTGCTTAGTGGGTTAAGCCTCTGCCTTCGGCTCAGGTCATGATCTCAGAGTCCTGGGGTGGAGCCCCGCATCAGGATCTCTGCTCAGCAGGGGGCCTGTATCCACCCCCTCCATGTCTCTGCCTGCCTCTCTGCCTACTTGTGACCTCTCTCTCTCTATCAAATAAATAAATAAAATCTTAAAAAAAGGTGAAGATTAAATTTATAGTCTTTAAGTAAGCAAAAGTAATAAATGTGTAACACTTTGACAGGAATAAGCCTTTGTGAAAGAAGAAATTTTTAGGAGTGCTGTCTGCATGTACTTCTGGTGCTAACCACCAGAACCTTAGGGAAAAACAGTCTAGTAAAGTTATAACCCCCAGTTACAATGGCAAGGCAACAGCACATGCAGGTGCTTTTTTTTTTTTTAGTACAGTAGAGCCACTGAGTCTAAAGGACTTTACTATGAGGGAGAGTCAAGCACAAAGTATACATAGGTGGACAAAGGACAGGTGCCCCACATGTTAGAGCACATTGGGCTAACATGCACATTGGGCATGTTAGAGCACATTGCCCAGCCTACGAGAGTTCCCTCTGGATTTCTTTGTCCAGGTGTCTGAGCCCAGATCATGTTCAGCTGAGGTTTTGGTTTGTGTGTCTTTTTGTTTGTTTGTTTATATGTTATCAGATCAGTCTAAATTCGTTTTAGCCCTTTTCTCTTTCTGTACCCAAGAAGGCTAGAATTAATTCAGTCACTGAGGGGAAAGAGTTCCTTCTGCCCTTGTCTCCCTCCTTATGTAAGGCCTGATTTGAGACTAACCACATTTACGGAGGCCTCCAGGGCTGGGCATGAGGGCAGGTGCTAGGGACGGGTGTGAAGGAGCGACTGTGACCCCTGTGACCTACCCCACTGCAGCCCCACTGCTGTTCCCCAGGGACTGCAGGAGTGAAAGGTGTTTTCCTGGACCTTACAGTCTATGGAGGAGGCAGATGTTAAGCTGTAAGCTCCAGGAGGAAAATTTTGGGCAAAGTTAGCCATCATTCCCTAGTTCCTCCCTTTTCTCGTTGCACTTCTCTTCTTGTGGTCTTCCAGTCTCCCTGCTTCTTTTCCCTTCCATATTAGCTCTTTCGCTTTTGCATCTGGTTGATTTAGGTGTGAAACTCAGTTCTTCCTCAATATTTCAAAAGTCATGTACACAGAAGATGAGAGGGTTCAGGAGAATATTTTGAAGATGGGAGAGGAGACATTTATGGTCAGGAAACACAGACATTATGTTTTTTTGGTTTTGTTTTTTCTCTTGCCCATTCCATTCCGTTTCATTCCATTCCATTCATTTCATATGTTAGTCACCATACAGTACATCAGTAGTTTTTGATCTAGTATTCCATGATTCATTGTTTGCATTTAATACCCAGTGCTCCAAGCCATACATGCCCTCCTTAATACCCATCACTGGGCTAACCCATCCTCCCACCCCGAAACCCTCAGTTTTTTCCTGAAGTCTATAGTTTCTCATAGTTTGTCTCCCCTTCTAATTCCCCCCACTTCATTTTTCCCTTCCTTCTCCTAATGTCCTCCATGCTATTTCTTATGTTCCACAAATAAGTGAAACCATATGATAATTGTCTTTTTCTGCTTGACTTATTTCACTTAGCATAATCCCCTCCAGTTCCATCCATAGACACTTTGAAATGGAGCTGGAAATATAAATTTTTATTTTTTATTTATTTTATTTTATTTTTTTAAGAATTTACTTATTATTTGACAGAGAGAGAGATGTGAGAAAGAGAACACAAGCAAGGGGAGTGGGAGAGGGAGAAGCAAGCTTCCCGCTGAGCAAGGAACTGGAGGCAGGGCTCTATTCCAGGACCCTGTGATCATGACCTGAGCTGAAGGCAAATGCTTAATGACTGAGCCACACAGGTACCCTGAGACATCAATTTTTATTTTATTTTTTCAAAAGATATTCTTTATTTATTTGAGAGAGAGAGAAAGAGAGAGGGAGAGTCAGAGGGAGAAGCAGACTCCCTACTGAGCACAGAACCCTATGCGGGACTTGATCCCAGGACTCCAGAATCATCACTCAAGCTGAAGGCAGTTGCCTAAACAACTGATCCACACAGGCGCTCAGAACATTACTTTTTAAAATGTCCTCTGGCCCCCCAGCTGCTGGGGGTTTCACCGGCCCCTGGAGTCACCTTTTCACTGGCTTCTTCCCTCCCCATTGCTCCCTTCACTTTCCTCTTTCTTGCTCCCTCACTGGTGAGAAAGCTCTGGTACAGGACTGGACTAGAAAGATGGCCCTCCTAAATTCCCCTACCCACATCCCTCTACTTGTCATTCGATTTGTTTCCATTACGGTATTTGTCCCTCCAGCAACCAAAAGAAGCTTTGCTTACAAAGGAGGAAAAAAAATCCCTGAGGCTGTAAAATGGGATTTAGACCTTGACTAATGGTGCAGAGATGAGAAGGAAAATTCCACTATTCACACTTGCTCTGCCCTTCAGATGTGGCATGAGCATTTTCTCCTTCTGCGCCTTGGGAAAACCAAACCAGATTTTAAAGAGAAAGATCATGTTCATCATTTCCTATGGCTTTGTGGTACAACCTAAAAAAGAAGTGGAAGAAATGAGAGAGGAATGAACATTATGTGGCTTTCATAAAAGCTTTAAAAATGGTTTATAAAAATAATACATGGTCTGTGTTTAAGGTTTGGAAGAGTCAATTTTAAGATGTCAATCCTTCCCAAATTGATCTATAAATTAAACATGACTTTAGTCCCAAGTTTATCAAGTTTGTTTTTTGTAGAAATCAACTACAGATTCTAAAATTTATAATCAATAAGAGGTACTACAGTAGGCAAAAATCATTATAATAGTCAAAATCTTTTGGAAAAAAAAAACAAAGTTGGAAGACTCACATTACTTAATTCCAAGACTTACTACAAAGCAAAGTAATCAAGATAGTGAGGTATTGGTGAAAGGATAGACAGAATGGAACAGAATAAAGAATCCAGAAATATTTCCAAATATGGTCAATTGATTTTAGACAAAGGTATGAAGCAATTCAGTGGAGTAAAGTGTAAAGGCAATTTCAACAAAAGGTGCTGGAACATTTAGACATCTGGGTACAAAAAAAAAAAATCTTGACCTATACTTCACCCCATACACACCAGTTAACTCGAAGTGGATCATGTACCAGGGCACCTGAGTGGCTTGGTCAGTTAAGCACTGCCTCTTGTTTTCTGTTCCGGTAGCGCTCTCAGGGTCACAAGATGGATCCTCACTTTGGCTTTGGGGTCAGGCTTCAGCTCAGGGGGAAGCCTACTTGGGATTGTCTCTCTCTCTCTCCTTCTGCCCCTCCCTTCTGCTCTTGCATGTGTGCCCTCTCCTTCTCTCTCAAAATAAATAATAACATCTTTTAAAAAAATGGATCATGTACCAAAATGTAATACCTAATTGGACTTAATAAAAATTAAAAATATTTCCTCTGCAAAAAACACTGTTAAGAGAATGAAAACATTACTCCCTGGGGAAAAAAATTTGGGAATCATATGTCTAACAAAATACTTCTATCCAGAATATGTAAAGAACTCTCAAACTCAACAATAAATGAAAATCAAAAACCCAACTTAAAAATGGATAAAAAAAATTGAATGGATACTTCCCCATAGAGGATACACAGATGAAAAGAAGCATTGGAAAATATGCTCAACATCAGTAGTCATCAGAGAAGTCACACACCCAATAGAGTGGTTAAAAAAATGGCAATACCAAGTCATGTGATGATGAGAAGTGTCTGGATCTCCCACACAGTATGTTGGTGGAAGTGTAAAATGGTATGGCTGCTTAGAAAACAAGAATCTTTATGGAAGCGCTTATAGCAGCTTGATTCTTAATCACTAAAAGCTGGAAACAACCCAAATGTCTCTCGTCTGGGGAATGGGTAAACAATTTGTGGCACATCTGTACAATGGAATATTCAACAATAAAAAGAAGTTATTGAGGGGCACCTCGGTGGCTCAGTGGGTTAAAGCCTCTGCCTTCGGCTCAGGTCATGGTCCCAGGGTTTTGGGATTGAGCCCCACATCAGGCTCTCTGCTCGACGGGGAGCCTGCTTCCTCCTCTCTCTCTCTCTGCCTATCTCCTCTGCCTACTTGTAATCTGTCTGTCAAATAAATAAATAAAAATCTTTAATAAAAAAAAGAAGTTATATGCACAACATGAATAAATCTGAAATACATTATGCTAAGGAAAGACATGAGACATGGCATACTAAATGCCATATTATATGGCATTTGGAAAAGGTAAAACTATTAAAATGGAGTGGTTGCCCAGGGTTAAAAGGGCAAGAAGGTGGTGTGACTATAAGGGAATGATGGAACTATTCCCTACCTGATTGTGGCAAAGGTTAAATGACTCCATGCATTTGTCAAAACTCAGAACTGTATGTCAAGAGGAGTGAATTATACTGTGTATCAGTTTAAGAACAAATTTTATTTTTTTTAAAAGATTATTTATTTATTTGATGAGGAGTAGCAACGCATGAGAAGGAGGAGCTGCAGGCAGAGGGAGAAGTAGGTTCCCTACTGAGCAGGGAACCCCATGCAGAGCTTGATCCCAGGAACCTGGGATCATGACCTGAGCTGAAGGCAGATACTTAAGGAACTGAGCCACCCAGGTGCCACAAGAACAGATTTTAAAAAACATTACTGAACAGAAAAACACAGGAAAAAAATGGATGCTCATTGCTTAGTATTTAGAAAGGACAAAAAGTACAAAGGAGAAAATCCATAATTCCATCTCCTAGTTACAATCACAGTTATCCTTTGAGTATATGTTCTTCTAGTTTTTTCCCTTTGGCACTTTTAGAGTTAAAATGATATCTCTCTTTATGTGTACCATGCATATTATATATGTAATGATGTGAATTCTGTTCTGCTTTTTAACACTATGCTGTAAATTAAGCCAAATTATAGAATGAGCAATTCCTTGTTATAAAACATTTCCATAAATAATATTTAAATAGATTTAGAATTTTTCACTACATGGTTATACTATGATTTATTTAAATATCACCCTGGTGTTGGTTGGATAAGTTGTTCCCAGTTTGTCAGGGTTATTTTTGCAAAAATTCAAGGAACATCTTTGCTCAGAAATCTTTGCACATATCTCACACATTCCAGTTTACCTTTTTTTTTTTTTAAGATTTTATTTATTTGAGAGAGAGAGAGAGCATGAGAGAGAGCACGAGCAGGAACGAGGGTCAGTGGGAGTGGGAGAAGCAGGCTCCCCACTGAGCAAGGAGCCGATGAAAGACTTGATCCCAGGACTCTGGGATCATGACCTGAGCTGAAGGCAGACGCTCAACTAACTGAGCCACCCAGGCACCTCCAGATTGTTTTTTAAAGATACATTTCAGGCAAATGTAATTATTGGATCAAAAAGTATGAATATAACTTTTAAAATACATTTTGGTCAAATTACCTTCTGGGAAATTTATACCATTTTAGGGACACATCAACAGAGTGTGGGGATTCTTGATTTTACCGGATCACCTTATCAGCATTTGTGTTCCTCTGTTTCCTCATATGGCACATGTGGTAATGAGAGAACTACTCTTACAGGATTTTGAAGTGATGCATGTTAAGTGCATGGCACAATAGCTGCAATGTTGTTAGCCCCTCTTGGTGATATTATTTGAATTTTTGTTTGTTTGGTAGATAAAAGTGGTACAATAGTCATTTTAACAGAATTTTAAAACTTTCTAGTGAACTAGAATAATTTTTATCAAGTTTATTATTTGCTATTTGAATTTTTGCTCTGTGATTTGTCTGTGTGTTTTTGTGGGTTAAGATATTTTTGTGTAGGTTTTTTTTTCAGTGTTAAATATATTAAGCCTTGGTCAAGTTTGTAGCAGTTGTGTTTTTATTTTCCAGTTTACTTTTATTTTATCATTTTGTTTCTGATGACTTTTAACATATAAAGGGTTTAAGGTTTTATGTAATTATACCTATAAATCTTTTATTTTATGACTTCTATTGCTTTTATATCCTACTTCAATAAAGAATGAGTAAATAATCATGAGTTTTATTTTAATATTTTAATGGTTTTATTTATTTTTTACTTTTGTTTTTAAATCTCTAAGTGTATTTCTGATGTGATGTGAAACTACATTTTTTTCAGTAGCATTTATTAAATATTCCTTGATTAATTTGTAATGCTTCCCTTTCTACGTAAGTTATTTTAGAATGTATAATCCATTTCTGGGTCTTCCTGTTTATATTCTTCTATTTATTTTTGTGTCAGTTCCACATAATTTAGATTATTAGTGCTACATAATAATCTATATCTTTTAGGAGAAATTCCCTTTTTCTATCAATCATTTTTTTTTTTTAATTACTATCTTAGTAGGGGGAGGCGCAGAGAGGGGAGGAGAGGGACAAGCAGACTCTGCACTGAGCATGGAGCCTAATGTAGAGCTCGGATTCACGACCCTGAGAGCATGACCTGAGCTGAGACCAAGAGTTGGACACTTAACCAACTGAGCCATGCAGGTACTCCTTAATTATGAAACTTTTAAGACACCACAAAAGGTGGCTCAGTTGGTTAGGTTAGGCATCAGACTCTTGATTTCAGCTCAGATCATGATCTCAAGGTCCTTGAAGTCAAACCCCGTGGCAGCTCTGTGCTGCTGAGAGTGGAGCCTGCTTAAGATTCTCTCCTTCTCCCTCTTCCAGTGTGCCACCGTCTCACTCTTGCACTCTGTTTATCTCTCTCTCTAAATAAATAAATCACAAAAACATAATAGTCTTTCAAACCTTACTCATCACTTAACTCCAACAACCATGGACATTTTGCTATAGGGGTCAATAAAATTTATAAAAGTTTATAAAGGCAGTGCTCTAAAAAGAGTATCCAGGGACATGTTAGAAAGCTTAGGTATATGGAGTAACCCAGACAAAATAATTTTTAAAAATCTTTGTTAGTGTGTGTTAAGTTTACTCATGAAAGTAATCCATGTTTTCCATATAAATTACATATAGTACAGAAGGGTGGAAAGTTGTAAGTCAAAGTCTCCTTGTCCCCTGTAACTTTGGTTCCACTCCTGAATGGAAACCACTTATCTGTTCAGCATGCTTCCTCTAGGGGTTCCTCCACATGTATGTGACTGGATGTGGCAGCCCCCTTTCCCTGACTCAGAGGGAGCGAGGTGTCTCTGCTCCTCTAGGAAAGGGGAAGACCAGGAAGATGAGATGGTCTGCAGCCCTTGCAGCTCCTTGGTCACTGATGGAGTGTGGTGGCCCTGAAAGCTCCACCACCAAGAGTCCTGTTACTCCCTCTGCCCCCCTGGCCAACTCTGGGAGAAAGTCAGTTTAATCTCAGCAAATACATCAGGGCATTTGAATGTTGACTTAAAAAAAAAAAAAGAAAAAGTCTAGTTCATATAAGGAAAAAATATCCCTCCCTTTAATATTACTTTGGTCTTAGTTCTGGTGAGATGACAGCCCTGATGCTTTCATGGTGTGGATAATTCAGATCCTTCTGGATCTTATAGGTGGCTACTTATTCTCCTTTTGCACTAATAGTTAGGAACAAGTGGGTGGCTTCAGTTCATTTTGTATCTGCTTCTCAGATACAAAACAATTTTATTTTAAATAGGTGTGAATCTAGAAATGCTAAAAAAGCTTTTTTTTTCTTGTAGGGAGGCTGGATGAAATGAATGAATAAGAACATTCATCTTCCATTGCCTTTATTATTAAAATAATCAGCTGTTTTCCAAAAAGAGTTACCTAGTGCCCAGTTATTTCAGATTCTCTTGTTCAACACAAAGCATATATAGTCCTTTATCGGATATTTGATCTTGGTCAAATGGTAAAGGTCAGTGCACGGAATATAGGACTTGTAAGGGCTGTACAATTTGTTCATGTAATAGAGATTCAAATGTTATAAAGAAATTTTCCAAGATTTTACTGTCTGCCCTCTCCCTAGAGGTGCTTAAGCTGCAAAAATATAATTATGGTCATTGCTTAGTGTGTGCAATTGCATGCCCACTGCCATTGTCGATTTACATGGTTACAAAGATACCTCTTATATTTGTAGGTGTTGTGATGCCAGCCAAGCATTCATGGCTGTTCATATCTACATGAATGGGTAAAGAAGTTCATGTTTAGTAGGAAAAAGAGCTTCCATATGGGGAATCAGGCACTTTCCATATTGTTGGTGAAAATGAAAAGTGGCACAAGTGTTTTGGAGGGAAATTTGGCTATATATCACAGACCACTGTTTAAAATTGCATTGTTTGCTGCTTTGTATCAGGACTTTCAGACTCGGCTTTAACTGGAGGTAGCATGTTCACAATACCTAATGGTAGAGAAAAAAAGAGCTCTTCTAAGTTTTAGCATCTCAAATTATTTCCTCTTTTTTTTTTTTTTTTAAGATTTTATTTATTTATTTGGCAGACAGAGATCACAAGTAAGCAGAGAGGCAGGCAGAGAGAGAGGAGGAAGCAGGCTCCCTGCCGAGCAGAGAGCCTGATGCGGGGCTCGATCCCAGGTCCCTGGGATCATGACCTGAGCCGAAAGCAGAGGCTTTAACCCACTGAGCCACCCAGGGGCCCCTCAAATTATTTCCTCTTAATTTCTTCCTCTTAATTCTTAGGTATTTTCTTAAAGTACTTCACCTGCAGTTAACACTAATAAGGGATTGGCTCTGAGGATGGCTAAACAGAGCAGACTCTAATTTTTATAGTTTTTAAAAAATTTTTAATAAACATATAATGTATTATTAGCCCAAGGGGTACAGGTCTGTGAACCGCCAGGTTTACACATCTCACAGCACTCACCATAGCACAGACCCTCCCCAATGCCGATAACCCCACCACCCTCTCCCTACCCCCCTCCCCCCAGCAACCCTCAGTTTGTTTTGTGAGATTAGGAGTCTCTTATGCTTTGTCTCCCTCCCAATCCCACCTTGTTTCATTTATTCTTTTCCCACCCCCTAAACCCCCCATGTTGCATCTCCACTTCCTCATGTCAGGGAGATCATATGATAGTTGTTTTTCTTCAGTCGACTTATTTCGCTCAGCATAATACCATGTCATCGCAAATGGCAAGATTTCATTTCTTTTGATGGCTGCATAGTATTCTATTGTATGTATATAACCGCATCTTCTTTATCCATTCATCTGTTGATGGACATCTACGTTCTTTCCTGGAGCAGCCTCTAATCTTAAAGGCTTCCTGGTATAACCAATTTGGGAAAACATTTGGCAGTTTCTTACAAATTAAATGTACAACTTTCCTTTGACTGAGCAATACCACTAGTTGGTGTTTATCCAAAAGAAATGCAAACATGTGTCCATGCAGAGAACTTTACATGAATGTTCATAGCAACTTTATTCATAACAGCCCATATTGAAAAAAAAAAAAAAAAACACACCTGGGTGTCTATCAGCAGGAGAATGGACAAACTGTGACCATCCATGCAATGGGATACAACTCAACAATAAAAATAAATGAACTTTTGATACAACATGGATAAATCCGAAAAGCATTATTCTAAGATAAAGAAGCTAGACAGAGAGTATATTCTGAACGATTACATTATATGAAGTTTTTAAAAAATTTAAGCTGAGTTAGCCAACTTATAATACATCATTAATTTCAGATGTAGTGTTCAATAATTTATCAGTTTCATATAACACTCAGTGCTCATCATGTCACCTGCCCTCCTTAATGCCCATCATCCAATTATCTTACTCCCCAACCCACCTCCCATCAAGTAGCCCTCAATTTGTTTTCTATAGTTAAGAGTCTCTCATGATTTTAATTCCTCCCTGATGACTTCCTATTCTGTTTTCCCTCCCTTCCCTAAGGTCCTCTGCCATGTTTCTTATATTCTGCATATGAGTGAAACCATATGCTAGTTGTCTTTCTCTGATTGACTTATTTCACTCAGCATAGTACCCTCCAATTCCATTGGTGTCCATGTGAATGGTTAAGTATTCATCCTTTCTGATGGCTGAGTAATATTCCATTGTGTGTGTGTGCATGCATATATACATACATATATATCATGTCTTCTTTATCCATTCATCTGTTAGTGGACTCTTGGCTCTTTCCACAGTTTGGCTAATGTGAATGTTGCTACTATAAACATTGAGGTGCAGTTGCCCCTTCAGATCACTACATTTGTGTCTTGGGGTAGATACCTAGTAGTGCAATTAATGGATTGTAGGGGTAGCTCTATTTTTAACTTCTTGAGGAACCTCTATACTATTCTCCAGAGAGGCTGTACCACCTTGCATTCTCACCAACAGTGTAAGAGGGTTCCCCTTTCTCCACATCCTCACCAACACTTGATGTTTCCTGTCCTGTACATAAAGTTTTTAAAAAGGCAAAACTAGTCTCTATTGAAAAATCACTTCAGCACTCCTGGGTGGCTCAGTTGGTTAAGTGTCTGCCTTCAGTTCAGGCCATGATCCCAGCCATCCTAGGATGGAGTCCTGCATTGGGCTCCTGTTCAGTGGGGAGCCTGCTTCTCCCTTTGTCCCTCCTCCCACTTCCATCTTCTCTCCCTGCCCCTCTCTCTCTAATAAATAAATAAAATATTTAAAAGAAATAAAGATCACTTCAATGGTTGCCTGGGTTTTAGGAGCTAAGGTGGACTGGGAAAGGGCATGAAGTTACTCTCTGTAGATGGTAACATTCTATATCTTGAAAGTATGGGTTACATGGATGTATCCATTTGTCAAAACTCATTAAAATATATACTTCAGATCTGAGTATTCAATATACATGAATTTTGCCTTCTGCTTAAAAACAAATATTTATTTATTTGTAAGACAGTGTTTGCAATTTTTCCTTGGCCAGTTGCAAGCCTTACTTAAATTTCAGCTTGAAACATATGAATAAAAATTAGAAGTTTATATTCAAACATTTATTACTTGTTGGATATTCCATATTTTGCTCTTTATTTAAATCTTGGAGCATGACATTACTAAACAAAAGCATTAATCACAAAGAACCAAGATAAAATATCATTATGTAAAATCAGCCTCCCTCTGAGTATACCACATTCTGTGCACAGCACAGTTCTGAACGGTGAGCTTGCTTTTCTCCAAATGGTAGTAAGGGCAGGAGGTCTCCATCAGATTATGACAGACAAAGAACATCCTTTATTTTAGAATCATATTGTATTTGTACCTGGTCTTTAGAAGTAGTTCAGGAAACACTCTATATTCCTTTAGGAATGTAGTGATCTTTTGCTGTGCCAACACATGATGTCTGCCTAGATAGTAATTTCTATTGGCTGCAGTGTTAAGTCTCTGGATTTTATTCCTCTGCAGCCTGGAGAGGTTGGAAGAGAGGGAGGGGAGGATTGTGACCTGGAATAAATTTTTTAGGAGCATTCCTTAAAAAGTTTATCCCTGTCTATTATTTTATTTTAAACACCCCTGGCATGATGTATGTCTCAAGTTGGGATTCTGCTAAAAAGGAAAAAAGAAAAAAAATTCTGATTCTCATTGACTCTAAGATTTCTCTCTCTACCCCACGTCTTCAGCCCCCTGTTTCCCTTTTTTCCAAATAAGAAAGTCCAGTAACTATTGGGCATGTAATCCTGTGAGCACTCACCAATCCAAAGCTAAACTCTCAGCAGTGAAATGACCTTGAATGAACCTCAGTGAGATTAGTCAGGAGAAAGGATTAAACACGTTTATTTGAGTGCAGTGCTGAGAGGAATGAAGAGAGAACAAGGTGGCACCATTTCCTGGGATCCAATGGCTTCCTGGTGTAAGAAGTGTGGGCAGCAAGACCCCAGATACTTACCTTACACCTCGGTGCGGATCACAGAGGCAGAGATGAGGGCTTACCACCATTTCCTGGGAAGTTGCACCAGGCTAGAATATATGGCAGAACAAGGTACTGTGAGAGCAATGATGCCTTTCTTTTATGTATATTTCATTATTTATCCTCCTTCTCTGTGGAATAATGACTTAACTAACAAAATTTATATTAAAAGAATTTACTTGCAGTACTATTTCAGGTTTATTGAGGAGTTTAAAAGGCCTTTTTATTTTTATTTTATTTTTTTTTTAAAGATTTTATTTATTTGACAGAGAGATAGAGATGAAGAGAATACAAGTAGAGCAGCAAGCAGAGGGAGAGGGAGAAGCAGGCTCTCTGCTGAGCTGGGAGCCCGATGTGGGGCTCGATCCCAGGACCCTGGGATCATGACCTGAGCTGAAATAAAAGGGCTTTTCAAAACCATTAATCAGGGTCGCCTGGGTGGCTCAGTGGGTTAAGCTACTGCCTTCGGCTCAGGTCATGATCTCAGGGTCCTGGGATCGAGTCCCACATTGGCTCTCTGCTCAGCAGGGAGCCTGCTTCCTCCTCTCTCTCTGCCTGCCTCTCTGCCTACTTGTGATCTCTGTCTGTCAAATAAATAAATAAAATCTTTAAAAAAAACCATTAATCAGCTATTAACAATATTGTAGATGGTCATTTATTGAAAAATTCATATTAAAAAGAGATGATCAAATATTCTGAAAAAATCAGGTTGTAGGATGGAATGTGTAACTGTGAATCCATTTTAAGAGCATTTATGTCTATACATAAATATGTATATTGACTGTTATACACCAGTGAGATAACTGTTTCATTTGAGGTGAAGGAGTGATAAGGAATTTTATTTTTCTTATTTTTGATGTTTTTTTTATTTTAAAAAATAATCAGCATATATTGCTTTCATAAAATGAAAATAAGAATCCAGATATGAAACTCATGTTCCTGAAGAAAAATGTTAAATCTGAAAAAAGTGTTAAATCTGAAATGCTAAGACTTCATTTTTAAACATATGAACTAATAACAGACTGGTGGTTTAAGAGTAGAAAAAAGAGACAGTTCCCTTCAGCGGGCTGGCTGAGAAGGAAGAGCATTTCTGAGTATGACTTACTTGTGTTTGGAAGCCAGTAAGACACATGTTTTAAGAGCTGAAAGAGACTACTTGTTTCTAAGACTACTTTTTTATGGATGGGCTTTTAGATATTATTCCATCCCCTCTCCTCTTTTTTTTTTTTTTTTTTTGCCTTTATAATGTTTTTTTTACATTCATTCCCCTTGGATCACAGACTAGGAAAAGTCTCTAGTCTCTTGTCTCTCTTTATTCCTCTTTACTTATATTTGGAACCTGAAGAGGGGAATTACTGAATAGAGAAGTATGCTTTATCATTATTACAGTATAGTTTCTGAATTCATGCTTATAGTATACATCAAGTACTTATATAGGCTATAATACATATGCTATCTTATCAAAGGCAAGGAATACCATGTATTTGCTACTTAAGAAAGAACAACTTGTTAATCAGATTTTTAAAAAAGATTTTATTTATTTGACAGAGACACAGCAAGAAATGGAACATGAATAGGGGGAGTGGGAGAGGAAGAAGCAGGTTTCCTCCTGAGCAGGGAGCCTGATGTGGAGCTTGACCCCAGGACCCTGGGATCACGACCTGAGCCAAAGGCCAACAGTTAATGACCGAGCCACCCAGGCACCCCTGTTAATCAGATTTTGCCCTGTTAATCAGATTTTGCTTTCCATTCTTAAAACCCATAGATGCTCACCTGTGCATGGGCACAGATACACTTGAATTCAAGTGTAAATTATTGCCCTGATTTTTATTTAAGTTGAATCACAAGAGCTTTACAGTTTTGTTGGTAGTGAGGAGAGGAAGTAGTTTGAAAGCTTATGAAGAACTTCTGAATTCTAAACTCATAGCATTATGTACACGTTTTAGTCCCCCCCCCACTATAAAAGGTTATAAAACGTTTGCCTACATGCTCTAGCTGTCAATCATTTTATTCTGTTTGTGACTCAAGACAACTATGAAAATCTGAGTATCTTAACGTAGGTTTTGGGAGTGTCTAAAAGGCCTTTTTGATATGGCTGCAATCTGACATTCATTCACTGGCTGTATTTATTCCAGGAATTGTCTGATCTTAGTTTGTGTTTGTTTTATGTGGTTGTTAAATTGACCACAGATTTGATGGCTTAAAACAGCAGAAATTTATTTTTCCATAGATTTGGAGGTCAGAGGTCCCAAATCAAGGTGCGGGTCTCTGGAGGCTACAGGGGAAATTTATTTCCTCGGCTTTTTCGGGCTCTGGTGGCTCTAGGCCTGTGTTGCCTTGTGACTGCAACAATCCAGTCTCAGCCTCCCTCTTCACATGGTCTTCTCCTCTGTTTCCCTTTCTCTCTTTTTTAAAAAATTTATTTTTGGGAGGGGGAGGGTCAGAGAGAGAACCTCCAACAGACTCTCCGCTGAGTGTGGAGAATATGAGAATATATATGATTGCATTCTGGGCCCACCCAGATGATTCCAAGTAGAATCTGCCTCTCAAAAGCCTTAACTTAGTCATGTCTGCAAGGACCCTCTTTCCACACAAGGCAGTGCTCACAGGTACTAGGATTAGGACATGGTCTTATCTTTTGGGGAGGCTCTATCCAGCCTGTTCTTTATATTCTAGGAAGATAAGCCCTTTATCAACTATATATGTGGTACATTTTCTAATTTGTTGCTATTTTTTGACTTTGTTCAAGGTATGTTTGCCCTGCCAAAGTGATTTTTAAATTAACTTTATCAGTCTTCTCTTACTGGTATTTCTGCCATTCTTTGAAAGGCTGTTCTGATTCCGGTATCATAAAAATATTTTCCTACATTTTCTTCTAGTATTATTATGGTTTCATTATTAAATCTGGCTGGAGTTTGTCCTTTTGGCAAGAAGTAAAAACATGGATACACTTAAACATTTTGACAATAATAAAATAAAATAAACTTACATAGCACCTGCCATATACCAGGAATTTTTCTTAAGTTTTCTAGCTATATTAATTCAGTTCGATCAGGTTCAATTAATTGAACCTCAATTGAATTTCAATTAATTGAAATTCGATCAGATTCAGTTAGATCAGGTGGGTGTTATAATCTCTTCCATTTTCAGATCAAGAAATTAAGGTACAGGGACGTCAAGCAACTTGCTCCAATTAGTCTGCTGTAAGTGGCAGAGCTAAGATTTGAACCTAGGCATTGTGGTAGCAGAGGTGATGCTGTTAATCACTGTACTTGATGTCCTTTAGTGACCAGTGAATTGAGCCAACACAACTTGTTGAATAATCGCCCTCTGGCCCCATGTGAAATGCCACTTTTATCATATACTACATGCTTATTTATATTTTGACCTGATTATAATCTCTGTTTTGCTCCTGAATCCTTCTGAACACAAAGCAATTTATATCAGACTTGTTTCATAGTGAAAGAGAAAGGTCAGCTAAGGGGAGTTTATGAGCAGAATTTCAGTGCAAACCAACAATGCATGACAATAACATGGGTGTTGGTGAGAAATTCATTGTAGTATCCTTGAGATCATAGCTCAAAGAACTGAATGATCAATTTAATTAGCTTCTGTTGAATCTCTTAAATACAAACTGCTTTCACATGGTTTTTAATTAAGTAAGTTAGATAATGTACATAAAGCATGTAGTTCAGTGCCCAGTAGGCAGTAAGTGTTCAATAAATGGTAGTATTAATCCTCACAGTGGCCCTCCTAGGATATGAACTATTATTCATTCCCATTTTACAGAGGGAGACCCTGATGATAGAGGGGCTGGTTAGTGGCAAAGCTCAGATGCAAGTCCAGTTCTTTTCATTCTGTTTCCATACCTGAACGAACGAACGAATGAATGAATGAATGAATGAATCAATCAATCAATCAATTAAGAGAGGAAGGAAGGAATGTTTGCTAGAGTTTCTAGGACTTTTTCTTAAACAAAAATAAAATTGTTTATCCATCATATTGCTAAAACATCTAAAATCCTACCATTTTGATTCTTTTGTGTGAAGTTGTTTTTTTCCCCCCCAGGAGCTTTAGAAAAGTGTAGAAATTTTTGGAAGGATGCAACATTAAATGATTATTACTCATATCAATTCTTCTCATCTCTTCATAAAAGTGTAGAAATTTTTGGGAGGATGCAACATTAAATGATTATTACTCGGGCGCCTGGGTGGCTCAGTGGGTTAAGCCGCTGCCTTCGGCTCAGGTCATGATCTCAGGGTCCTGGGATCGAGTCCCGCATCGGGCTCTCTGCTCGGCAGGGAGCCTGCTTCCCTCTCTCTCTCTGCCTGCCTCTCCGACTACTTGTGATTTCTCTCTGTCAAATAAATAAATAAAATCTTTAAAAAAAAATGATTATTACTCATATCAGTTCTTCTCATCTCTCCATCGTATACCACATTATATTGTTTTGCCCAAGGCACTGCTTCCAGACATTAAACTTGGTCTGAATGGGCCAAGAATGAGAGGGCATAGGCAGTGTGGCAAGTTTGAGGTGGATATGTGTAGGAAGGAGAGGTAAACAGGTTCTCAGGCCAGGGTTTTGTTTCTCAGGGTGCTGACCTCACAGTCAGCACAGAAGGAAACGTTTACACCATCTAGGACTCTGTTTTAAGAATACTTTGAACACACAGAGATGATTATTTTTACTGAGTGATAAAAGAAGCAGACAGCAAACAACCCAAATAAAAACATTTTTTTTGGGGGACACCTGGGTGGCTCAGTTGGTTAAGCAGCTGCCTTCGGCTCAGGTCATGATCCCAGCGTCCTGGGATCGAGTCCCACATCGGGCTCCTTGCCGAGCAAGGAGCCTGCTTCTCCCTCTGCCTCTGCCTGCCATTCTGTCTGCCTGTGCTCGCTCCGCCCCCCCTCTGTGATAAATAAATAAAATCTTAAAACAAAACAAAACAAAACAAAAAAACATTTTTTTTTCCCTTCCCTGAGCTGTATTTTCATAAGCAACACGAAAGGACAAGAATAGTCTCAGGACCAAGAACAGTTGTGCTGATTTCTCTGTTGGATCAGCAGCACCAGGAGAACTTGTTAAAATGCTCCACCCTAGGCCTACTAAATCAGAGTCGGCATTTAAAAACCTTGTGATTTAGATCCGTGCGAAGATGGCGGAGAAGTAGCAAGCTGAGACTGCTTCAGCTAGCCGGAGTTCAGCTAGATAGCTTATCTAAAGATTGCAAACACCTGAAAATCCATCGGCAGATCGAAGAGAAGAAGAACAGCAATTCTGGAAACAGAAAATCAACCACTTTCTGAAAGGTAGGACCGGCGGAGAAGTGAATCCAAAGCGACGGGAAGATAGACCCCGGGGGGAGGGGCCGGCTCCCGGCAAGCGGCGGAGCAACCGCGCACAAAATCAGGACTTTTAAAAGTCTGTTCCGCTGAGGGACATCGCTCCAGAGGCTAAACCGGGGCGAAGCCCACGCGGGGTCAGCGTGGCCTCAGGTCCCGCAGGGTCACAGAAGGATCGGGGGTGTCTGAGTGTCGCAGAGCTTGCGGGTATTGGAACGGGAAAGCCGGCTACAGAGACAGAGCTGACAGTAAGCTCGCAGCTCCGTGTTACCTTGAACCGGTCGCAGGCTCGGTGAGCTCGGAGCGCGGCCGGAGGTCAGGCAGACGGGAGTAACTGGGCGCTGTTCTCTGAGGGCGCACTGAGGAGTGGGGCCCTGGGCTCTCGGCTCCTCCGGGCCGGAGACCAGGAGGCCGCCATTTGTATTCCCGTCCTCTGGAACTCTACGGAAAGCGCTCAGGGAACAAAAGCTCCTGAAAGCAAACCCGAGCGGATTACTCACCCCGGCCCCGGGTAAGGGCGGTGTAATTCCGCCTGGGGCAAAGACACTTGAGAATCACTACAACAGGCCCCTCCCCCAGAAGATCAACAAGAAATCCAGCCGAGACCAAGTTCACCTACCAAGGAGTGCGGTTTCAATACCAAGGAGAGCAGCAGAATTCCAGAGGAGGAGAAAGCCAAGCACGGAACTCATGGCTTTTTTCCTGTGATTTTTTTTAGTCTTGCAGTTAATTTAATTTTTTCTTTTTCATTTTTTTTTTTTTCT
>NC_081558.1:113617759-113621684 GCF_022355385.1 Mustela nigripes
TTTTGAACCTCTTTTTATCCCCTTTCTCCCCACTCACAATTTTGGATCTCTTCTAATTTGGTTAAAGCATATTTTCCTGGGGTTGTTGCCACCCTTTTAGTATTTTACTTGCCCCTTCATTTACTCTTATCTGGACAAAATGACAAGACGTAAAAATTCAACACAAAAAAAAGAACAAGAGGCAGTACCGAAGGCTAGGGACCTAATCAATACAGACATCGGTAATATGTCAGATCTAGAGTTCAGAATGACAATTCTCAAGGTTCTAGCCGGGCTCGAAAAAGGCATGGAAGATATTAGAGAAACCCTCTCGAGAGATATAAAAGCCCTTTCTGGAGAAATAAAAGAACTAAAATCTAACCAAGGTGAAATCAAAAAAGCTATTAATGAGGTGCAATCAAAAATGGAGGCTCTCACTGCTAGGATAAATGAGGCAGAAGAAAGAATTAGTGATATAGAAGACCAAATGACAGAGAATAAAGAAGCTGAGCAAAAGAGGGACAAACAGCTACTGGACCACGAGGGGAGAATTCGAGAGATAAGTGACACCATAAGACGAAACAACATTAGAATAATTGGGATTCCAGAAGAAGAAGAAAGTGAGAGGGGAGCAGAAGGTATACTGGAGAGAATTATTGGGGAGAATTTCCCCAATATGGCAAAGGGAACGAGCATCAAAATTCAGGAGGTTCAGAGAATGCCCCTCAAAATCAATAAGAATAGGCCCACACCCCGTCACCTAATAGTAAAATTTACAAGTCTCAATGACAAAGAGAAAATCCTGAAAGCAGCCCGGGAAAAGAAGTCTGTAACATACAATGGTAAAAATATTAGATTGGCAGCTGACTTATCCACAGAGACCTGGCAGGCCAGAAAGAGCTGGCATGATATTTTCAGAGCACTAAACGAGAAAAACATGCAGCCAAGAATACTATATCCAGCTAGGCTATCATTGAAAATAGAAGGAGAGATTAAAAGCTTCCAGGACAAACAACAACTGAAAGAATTTGCAAATACCAAACCAGCTCTACAGGAAATCTTGAAAGGGGTCCTCTAAGCAAAGAGAGAGCCTACAAGTGGTAGATCAGAAAGGAACAGAGACCATATACAGTAACAGTCACCTTACAGGCAATACAATGGCACTAAATTCATATCTCTCAATAGTTACCCTGAATGTGAAGGGGCTAAATGCCCCTGTCAAAAGACACAGGGTATCAGAATGGATAAAAAAACAAAACCCATCTATATGTTGCCTCCAAGAAACACATTTTAAGCCCGAAGACACCTCCAGATTTAAAGTGAGGGGGTGGAAAAGAATTTACCATGCTAATGGACATCAGAAGAAAGCAGGAGTGGCAATCCTTATATCAGATCAATTAGATTTTAAGCCAAAGACTATAATAAGAGATGAGGAAGGACACTATATCATACTCAAAGGGTCTGTCCAACAAGAAGATTTAACAATTTTAAATATCTATGCCCCCAATGTGGGAGCAGCCAACTATATAAACCAATTAATAACAAAATCAAAGAAACACATCAACAATAATACAATAATAGTAGGGGACTTTAACACTCCCCTCACTGAAATGGACAGGTCATCCAAGCAAAAGATCAGCAAGGAAATAAAGGCCTTAAATGACACACTGGACCAGATGGACATCACAGATATATTCAGAATATTTCATCCCAAAGCAACAGAATACACATTCTTCTCTAGTGCACATGGAACATTCTCCAGAATAGATCACATCCTCGGTCCTAAATCAGGACTCAACCGGTATCAAAAGATTGGGATCATTCCCTGCATATTTTCAGACCACAATGCTCTAAAGCTAGAACTCAACCACAAAAGGAAGTTTGGAAAGAACCCAAATACATGGAGACTAAACACCATCCTTCTAAAGAATGAATGGGTCAACCGGGAAATTAAAGAAGAATTGAAAAAAATCATGGAAACAAATGATAATGAAAATACAACGGTTCAAAATCTGTGGGACACAACAAAGGCAGTCCTGAGAGGAAAATATATAGCGGTACAAGCCTTTCTCAAGAAACAAGAAAGGTCTCAGGTACACAACCTAACCCTACACCTAAAGGAGCTGGAGAAAGAACAAGAAAGAAACCCTAAGCCCAGCAGGAGAAGAGAAATCATAAAGATCAGAGCAGAAATCAATGAAATAGAAACCAAAAAAACAATAGAACAAATCAACGAAACTAGGAGCTGGTTCTTTGAAAGAATTAATAAAATTGATAAACCCCTGGCCCGACTTATCAAAAAGAAAAGAGAAAGGACCCAAATAAATAAAATCATGAATGAAAGAGGAGAGATCACAACTAACACCAAAGAAATACAAACTATTATAAGAACATACTATGAGCAACTCTACGGCAATAAATTTGACAATCTGGAAGAAATGGATGCATTCCTAGAAACATATAAACTACCACAACTGAACCAGGAAGAAATAGAAAGCCTGAACAGACCCATAACCAGTAAGGAGATTGAAACAGTCATTAAAAATCTCCAAACAAACAAAAGCCCAGGGCCAGACGGCTTCCCGGGGGAATTCTACCAAACATTTAAAGAAGAACTAATTCCTATTCTCCTGAAACTGTTCCAAAAAATAGAAATGGAAGGAAAACTTCCAAACTCATTTTATGAGGCCAGCATCACCTTGATCCCAAAACCAGACAAGGATCCCACCAAAAAAGAGAGCTATAGACCGATATCCTTGATGAACACAGATGCGAAAATACTCAACAAAATACTAGCCAATAGGATTCAACAGTACATTAAAAAGATTATTCACCACGACCAAGTGGGATTTATTCCAGGGCTGCAAGGTTGGTTCAACATCCGCAAATCAGTCAATGTGATACAACACATCAATAAAAGTAAGAACAAGAACCATATGATACTCTCAATAGATGCTGAAAAAGCATTTGACAAAGTACAACATCCCTTCCTGATCAAAACTCTTCAAAGTGTAGGGATAGAGGGCACATACCTCAATATCATCAAAGCCATCTATGAAAAACCCACCGCAAATATCATTCTCAATGGAGAAAAACTGAAAGCTTTTCCGCTAAGGTCAGGAACACGGCAGGGATGTCCATTATCACCACTGCTATTCAACATCGTACTAGAGGTCCTAGCCTCAGCAATCAGACAACAAAAGGAAATTAAAGGCATCCAAATCGGCAAAGAAGAAGTCAAATTATCACTCTTTGCAGATGATATGATACTATATGTGGAAAACCCAAAAGACTCCACTCCAAAACTGCTAGAACTTATACAGGAATTCAGTAAAGTGTCAGGATATAAAATCAATGCACAGAAATCAGTTGCATTTCTCTACACCAACAGCAAGACAGAAGAAAGAGATATTAAGGAGTCAATCCCATTTACAATTGCATCCAAAACCATAAGATACCTAGGAATAAACCTAACCAAAGAGACACAGAATCTATACTCAGAAAACTATAAAGTACTCATGAAAGAAATTGAGGAAGACACAAAGAAATGGAAAAATGTTCCATGCTCCTGGATTGGAAGAATAAATATTGTGAAAATGTCTATGCTACCTAAAGCAATCTACACATTTAATGCAATTCCTATCAAAGTACCATCCATCTTTTTCAAAGAAATGGAACAAATAATTCTAAAATTTATATGGAACCAGAAAAGACCTCGAATAGCCAAAGGGATATTGAAAAAGAAAGCCAACGTTGGTGGCATCACAATTCCGGACTTCAGGCTCTATTACAAAGCTGTCATCATCAAGACAGCATGGTACTGGCACAAAAACAGACACATAGATCAATGGAACAGAATAGAGAGCCCAGAAATAGACCCTCAAATCTATGGTCAACTAATCTTCGACAAAGCAGGAAAGAATGTCCAATGGAAAAAAGACAGCCT
>NC_081558.1:113621784-113628766 GCF_022355385.1 Mustela nigripes
CAGAAAAGACCTCGAATAGCCAAAGGGATATTGAAAAAGAAAGCCAACGTTGGTGGCATCACAATTCCGGACTTCAGGCTCTATTACAAAGCTGTCATCATCAAGACAGCATGGTACTGGCACAAAAACAGACACATACATCAATGGAACAGAATAGAGAGCCCAGAAATAGACCCTCAAATCTATGGTCAACTAATCTTCGACAAAGCAGGAAAGAATGTCCAATGGAAAAAAGACAGCCTTTTCAATAAATGGTGCTGGGAAAATTGGACAGCCACATGCAGAAAAATGAAATTGGACCATTTCCTTACACCACACACAAAAATAGACTCAAAATGGATGAAGGACCTCAATGTGCGAAAGGAATCCATCAAAATCCTTGAGGAGAACACGGGCAGCAACCTCTTCGACCTCTGCCGCAGCAACATCTTCCTAGGAACAACGCAAAAGGCAAGGGAAGCAAGGGAAAAAATGAACTACTGGGATTTCATCAAGATCAAAAGCTTTTGCACAGCAAAGGAAACAGTTAACAAAATCAAAAGACAACTGACAGAATGGGAGAAGATATTTGCAAACGACATATCAGATAAAGGACTAGTGTCCAGAATCTATAAAGAACTTAGCAAACTCAACACCCAAAGAACAAATAATCCAATCAAGAAATGGGCAGAGGACATGAACAGACATTTCTGCAAAGAAGACATCCAGATGGCGAACAGACACATGAAAAAGTGCTCCATATCACTCGGCATCAGGGAAATACAAATCAAAACCACAATGAGATATCACCTCACACCAGTCAGAATGGCTAAAATCAACAAGTCAGGAAATGACAGATGCTGGCGAGGATGCGGAGAAAGGGGAACCCTCCTACACTGTTGGTGGGAATGCAAGCTGGTGCAGCCACTCTGGAAAACAGCATGGAGGTTCCTCAAAATGTTGAAAATAGAACTGCCCTATGACCCAGCAATCGCACTATTGGGTATTTACCCTAAAGATACAAATGTAGTGATCCAAAGGGACACATGCACCCGAATGTTTATAGCAGCAATGTCCACAATAGCCAGACTATGGAAAGAACCTAGATGTCCATCAACAGATGAATGGATCAAGAAGATGTGGTATATATACACAATGGAATACTATGCAGCCATCAAAAGAAATGAAATCTTGCCATTTGCAACAACATGGATGGAACTAGAGCGTATCATGCTTAGCGAAATAAGTCAAGCAGAGAAAGACAACTATCATATGATCTCCCTGATATGAGGAAGTGGTGATGCAACATGGAGGCTTAAGTGGGTAGAAGAATAAATGAAACAAGATGGGATTGGGAGGGAGACAAACCATAAGTGACTCTTAATCTCACAAAACAAACTGAGGGTTGCCGGGGGGAGGGGGTTTGGGAGAAGGGGGTGGGATTATGGACATTGGGGAGGGTATGTGATTTGGTGAGTGCTGTGAAGTGTGTAAACCTGGTGATTCACAGACCTGTACCCCTGGGGATAAAAATATATGTTTATAAAAAATAAAAAATTAAAAAAAAAAAAAACAACCTTGTGATTTATATATCCATTATAATTTGAGAAGCACGGCTCAGTGCAAGGTATTGATTAAAATTCAGGTGGGGCATTTGAAATCCAGTTTTCTAACAGGAAGCCTTATGGGAAGGAGGGATTTAGTAGTTTCATAGATTTTCTCAGTTTCCTGCAGGGCCTTGATTGCTTTTTATGCAGAATACGCCAGGCTGCAGAGCTCAGTTTCATCTGTCCTGGAGTTATGAAGGGCTACAGGGGAATGTCCTCTCCCGCCACTGTTGCTAAGGAAACTCATTGCATAGAAATGTCCACCTCTGCAGTGCTTGGCTTATACAAGGGTAATATGAAATGTCAGCAGAAATTGAGGAGCTTTAAAAAAAAACATATCCACTCTGCAAAGGAAAGAAAGGTAAAATGGGATTTAGGTAAGTATTAGCAGAAACACTATGTTTAGTAGTATCTTACTAGTTCTCAAAGCAGTTTTAAACAGGTAACTGCAGAGCCTGGGACAAGGAATGGAGGCCCACATGCCACAGTTAAATAAAATATGTTTTATCTTCCTACCTACCTTACAAACGTACTGCCATAGGAACAAAATTAAAATATGTATAAAGCAGTGGTTTTTATCTGAGTAAAAGTCAGAAAATAGCAAAGATGACAAAACTGAATTATTGAATGTGTCTGAGTGTTGTGTTGATGGACCTGTGAAATTTAGATGCGTAGTAAAGTTATCTGTAATCTGTAAGTCATTAATTAATCCATGAAATACATATATTTTTTTCTTGCTAACAAGATTTTTCATGTCAGCAAAAGCACTGTTGTTATGATTGAGATTTTCACATAATTTGAGCTCTCTTGAGAGCAGTGACCTGAAGTCAATGTGATCTAAGTGTTGTAATTGTGTTCAAGGAATTCACATTTTGGAAGGAAGAAAGAAGGTTGATGCTTGGTAGTGCTTGGCGTGGGATTTCATTAGATGAGAATCTACAGCTTTCATGCCATGTCAGAGGAAGGATTTGATGTGATAATTAATTTGTCTCTTTTCTTACTAAGCACGTCTGCGGCTCTGGTCTTCCCCGCGCTCAGATGCAGTGTCTGTCCCTGATGTCAGCCGTGGCACAGCCCACAAACCGGCGTAGCATTGGAAAGCAGTCGCCTTTTCTTTTGAAGATACAGATCAAGAGATGTTATGAAGTCCTTCCCTGGGGCTCCAGTGGTGTTAAGAGGGTAGATGTGTGGGGCTGCAATGTGCTCTGTTAGCCTGGAATACCAGATTGCAAGTGACAAAGGCACCCGTGTGGTCTTTAACACACATATTTATGGGCAGAAGAGTGGTAAGATGTGGTGCCCTTGAAAGTGTGGGGCCTGGACCAGGGGTCACAAGGAAATTTGGGGGTGATGGGAACGTTCCATATCTTGACCTGTCTGATGGTTACATGAGTGTATATATTTATCAGAATTCATCAAACTGTACACTTAAGACCTGTGCATTGTACCACATGTAAATTATACTTCAATAAAATCCTATTAGCATGAAAAATAAAGGCTACCAGAACATACTTTTCTCTATGTAAGCTGAAGAGGGTAACCACAATATGATTCCATTACTCTAACACAACTATTTCAAGTGTTCTTTTCTCATATGCCTGTACTAATACACTGCGTTTTTTCTTCTTTCTCTTTTAACTTGTCTACAATCACATATGGTTTTTATGTCCTTGATATACCTTAAATCTTTTTCTATGGAGATGGTTTTCATAATCATATAATATTTGCTTTCATTTTTTCACTCTTTTTTATAAAAAAGATTTTATTTATTGAGAGAGAGAGAGAGAGCACCCACAGAGGGAAAGGGAGAAGCAGACTCCCTGCTGAGCAGAGAGCCCAATGTGGGACTCAATTCAGAGCCCAATGTGGGACTCAATTCCAGGACCTTGAGATCATGACCCGAGCAGAAGGCAGCTGTTTAACTGACTGAGCCACCCAGGCATCCCTCATTTTTTCACTCTTATTAATAATATTCCAGTCTACCTTTTTATGTATAAAGTTTTTATTTTACTATTTTGTTGACATAAATTTCCATATATAGGATGAAGGATTATGAAGATTTTAATGAGTGTGTATTGAAGCTATATATTGTAATAGTTAAGATGTTGGGCTTTGGAGTTCAGAATGAGATGGATTCAAATTCTGACTCTACTTAACCTTGGATGAGCTATTGCAAATCTAGTTCAAATTGCCCCTAGCATTGTTTTGAGGATTAAATGAGATACTGCATACAAAGGGTTTGGTATGTAGCTACACAATAATCACTGGATAAAATACTGTGAAACTGCTTTCTAAAAGGGCTCTACCAGCTTCACTCACCAAGGTTATGTTCTGGTTTTCCAACAAGATCCCAGCATTGGATATTAGAATCTCTGTTATTTTATCGGTGAATGAGATATTCTATTGCTGTTTTAATGGCACTATTTGACTAATAAGAAGTTGGTCATTTTCCAGTGTTCTTGCTTTTAAAATTCTGAATTTCTCCTTCAAAAAAAATTCTTCCACCTGCTTTTCTGTTGCTTTTTATTCATCATTAAATTTGTGGACAAGACTTAGTGCTATCTTATGGTTCAGGAAAGCATTGCGATAGCACAGGGGCCAGTAAAAGAAGGAAAAATGGGTTTGTGTTATTCCTGACCTGGCCAATAAAAAAAGAGAAGTCAAACAGCGTGTCTCCATGAGGTGGCTTTGCGTACCAGCCCGGCAACTGATTTCTCAAGCTTCTAGTCCACACCTGTTTTCCCGGCAGTCAAGTATAGTCTAGCTGAGGGGATAAGAAGGCGGGGTGGGTCAGAAGAAGTTCATTTAGTGCAGGGGTGCATTCTTTTACTGTCATTATCCAACTCATTAAATGAGTTAATCTGTGAGGTGCGTGGTCAGGGCTGGCTCACAGCTGGGGCTCCTTAGTGTTACTAACAGGCTGGGATCAGGGATCTTGGGCCCGTTCCTAGTCCAGTTAGGTGGCAAACTCTTCCATTTTTTCCTGTTCACCACATTCCCTTGGCAAAGTAGACATGTGGCAGGGTTTGTCAAACTTGGGGCTGCCTTCCCTCTTCGGTCCAGACCGAAGTTTATTTCCCTAACTTACTTACTTACTTTGCAATTTGGTTCTTTTTTTCTTCAGACCATACTGGAAACTTTCAAATCCCAATGTGACTGAAATTTCAGAACAGCCAGGGTGGAAGGCTAAGGGTTTTGCTGCCCTTTACTCCTGGCCAGTTGCAGCAGGCAGATTGCAAATAGCTGTTATCAGCAGTTCCCTGCTTTCTGCTGTGAGGATGGTTGCCATCAGTGGGAAAGGTCTTGCCCCAGAGCCTGCACCACTCTCTCAGACTGGGTGGCAGACAGTGCAGGGCATTTGCTGCCTTCCCAAGTTGAGTTTCCATGGATTCTGTGAGGCTATTAATCCATCTCCGAGGAGGCTGTGTTATACCCTTCGATGCCTTTTGCATCTCTGAAACTCTGGGTCCAGGGTAGCATACAATCACTCACCTGCATACTTATCAGGGATAGAAAAGGGACAGGTTTTCTCCCGAACTATTTGTAACTTTGCCCAGGATACAGATTGTGTTGAAATTGAATTATCACTTCCCCTGGCCTTGTGTGGGTTGAAATAGACAAGTTTCTCCCTAATCCATGCACACCAAAAATAGCAAGCAGCAAGCAGGAAGCCTCCACATAGGACCCAGGGCCCAAGCAGAGTATAGCAGGCACCACCACCTCGGAGGGTCATCACTGGTCATCACTGCCCAGCTGTTTCTGGAGAAGGCAAAGCTATTCTGCAACAGAGGATGCTGAAGCTGAGTGAAGCTCAGTCTTGCTCTGGTTGTCTAGCTAGGAGTTGGCAGAAATGGCTTTCCCATGCAGGGCTGTCTGGGTTCTTTCCCACTGCAGAGAAGGGTGCTCCTTTACACCAAAGAGCTCCTGCCCTCCCTTCTTTACTCCATCTAGACAGGAGTGGATAGCAAGGCTTACCAGCAGTAGGACTGGTCTTTGTGTCTCTTTCGGTCACAGTAGGAATGTGGCCTGTTTGGGGCTGAACCGAGTTGGGGCTGAACCTCTTCCAACAGGGTCATAGATGTCAGGCATCACTAAAAGCTTGGTGTGTCTGAGATCATCTCCTTGCTCTGGGTCAGCATTGAGTCTAAGGAACACGCATGATCTGTTTTGGCTGGCCAGGTGGGGTCAGGAGTTTTCTTTGTTTGGATATCTTCAAGGACAGCCCCTTTACTCCCTGGCGAGGGGCCAAGCTTTCTCAGTAAAGGCAAACCAGCTCATTTCTATTTTTGAAAAACGAATTATACATTTTAGTCCTGTTCATTGGGTAACCCCAGGTTACCCATTTGGTAAACCTTCTCTGTTGGAAGGCTGGGCAAAACTCTACAGACTCCCATGATGAGAGACACTAGTTACCCTCTCACAAGTGGTAGAGGCCAGTGCTGCTCAAGACCAAGGGTCTGGGAACTCCTATCATAGAAAGCCAAGGTTTGTCCTTAGAGTTGGGTGATCCCAGGCTGACCTTGAGGCCATGCTTAAATTACATGACCACAGGCAAGGTCAGAATCCCTCTGGGTCTCCATTTCTTCACTTAAAAAATGAGATGGATTGGGGGATGGTTGGCTTAATTCACTTCTGTTGTCCATTTTCAAATCTTACCTATTTGAAATGTCTAAAGCACACCTCAAATATTGAGGTGCAATAACAATAGCATCTTATGATCTTGGTTTTTCTTTGGGTCATTGTCTCTTAAATATGCTCTCTCAAGTATGAAAATACAGTAATCCAGCTGTATTTTTGAGTATACCATTTTCTCAGACTCCTGGGAGATTATATTCTGGAAAACTCTTCAATTATATAACTCCTGTTCCTGCTTAAATTCCCTATGTTTAAATTTATATTTTATTATGAAAAATTTGAAATATATGCAAAAGAATTATATAATGAAATCCCACGGACCCATCAACAAGCTTTAACAATTATCCATATTTGTCACTCTGATTTCATCCCCTCCTCCCCCTGCCCCATACATTTTTGGCTGGGGAGAGGGAACTTTTGAGCATTCTTAAGCAGATCTCAGACTTAATATCATTTTACTGTTAAATACTTTGGTTTGTGTATAAAACCAAGAAGACCCTCCCCTTTTGCCAAATATAACTACAGTGTCATTATTGTACCCACTATAATAAAGTGAAACAGGGGTTTAGTGAATTTTTAGTGAATTCAGGATGGAAAGAGGAAGATGGAAAAGAGAAAGGAGGGATGAAGGAACGAGCTCTGACTGAGTTTACCTGCTTTCCTCCAGAGAAAGTGGTAGAATTCACTGAGAAGGCTCTTAGCATATCTTTTTTATTTTATTTTATTTTATTTTATTTTATTTTATTTTATTTTATTTTATT
>NC_081558.1:113628776-113720921 GCF_022355385.1 Mustela nigripes
CATGAGAGAGAGAGAGAGACAGAGAGAGGCAGAGGGAGAAGCAGGCTCTGTGTGGATCAGGGAGCCCAGTGCAGGACTTGATCCTAGGACCCTGGGATCATGATCATGTCTGAAGGCAGACACTTAACTGACTGAGCCACCCAGGCACCTAAGAAGGGTCTCAGCATTTAAACTGGCACTTGCCCCAGCCCTTACAAGACTTTCTAGGAGCGCCTGGGTGGCTCACTCGGTTAAGCATCCCACTCTTGGTTTGGCTCAGTTCATGGTCTCAGGGTCCTAAGATCAAGTGCCAGTCAGCTCTGCACTCAGTGGGAGTCTGCTTGAGATTTTTTTCCCTCCCTGAGACCCCCCCCCCCCCCCCGCCTTTCCCTCTGTTTCATCCCCTGCTCATAGGCATGCTCTCACTTCTCAAATAAATAGATAAATAAGTAAATAAATAAAATCTTAAAAAGAAAACTTTCAGAAAACAAACATGGGAAAGTCCTTTCCAGTCAAAGAAATATAACTAGTATTTACTGAGCATCTACTGTGTATATCCCCATATATATCACTTCGTTGAACTTTCACACTAAAGCTGAGAAATGGAAAACAAGGTTCTGGGAGGAGCTTCCACAATACAATCTTCCGATTGGTCAGCGTCATAATATCATACTGTTACCCTGACTCCAGGCCGAATCAATGGGAGATTCCTGTTTAGCATCAGTGTACAAGACTATGTGGCTCTGCCTTAATCCTAACTGATGTTTAACTGCTATAGAAACAAGAGCCAGTTTATTTTTTGAGATTCTCTGGGAAGTAGTTAAGTGAGGATAATCATATCTTAGGCAGTGAGAGTGTGAAATGTCTTCCTCTTTCCAGCCCAGGCTAACGATTTCCATTCAATCTTCTCTCCTCTCTAATCCCCTTTCCCCAGATGGATAGATTGCAAATCATAAGGCTTACAAATCACTCTTAGGGCTAGAGGACATTTATAGGTTTGTGCTTGAAAGATTTGAATTTTTGCCTTGGAAGCCTATAACTTTTTATTCAGTATGGAGTATCTTTAATTAACAAAATGGAGAAAGGTCTCCTTAAACATGCTTGGCAGTGGGAAGAGTTCCCTTGAAGTATCCTGGAAGGAGAAGAAAAGTAATTAAGGAGGGAGGCATAAAGGAAGGAATGAGGGAGGGAAGGAAACAAAAAGCAAAGAACCTTCATAAATGTCAGATAGATGTTATGACCCAGCTTGAGATGAACTCTGGGGACATAGATTGTTTGTGTTTAAGATGTCCTGCAGACCTAAATATGGGCAGGTCCATGAGTACCTGCCTTGGCAATGAGATCCTCCGAGGAGCTATTTTGTGAGGCTGCAGAAGCTTAAGCTTCAGGGCCCCTTCCTTGCATTGACCCTCCTAAAGCATTGACCCTTGGGAGAGGCTCTAGGAATGCGTTCCTGTGCTCATGGGTATAACCACACAAAACCCAGATCCATTCCTGCATCTCGGGAATAGTATTCTCAAGAGAATAAGTGCCTGTAATCATACCTAGATAAGTCCCAGATTTCCCTAGTAATGAAGCTTCCCTTTCTTACCCCCCCCCATTCCTTTTAAATTCTCTTTGTGATTTACACAAATTTAAACTAATTTGTATTTCATTTGTGCAGATGAAATTATGCAGCAGGAAATCAGGCCGTTGGTGGCAGTGGATATAATTGAACAACTTCACAGACAGTTTGCCATTCTCTCAGGTAAGGTGCAAATTAATGTGTATTTTAGATTTTGCTGCAGAGATCTTGTTGCGAAGGGCCCAGCCTCTTGGACCTTAATGAACAGTGGACCCAAGTCTTAGTCAGTCACCCCTTCAGCCTCTCCCAGAGTTACAATGAACAGATGGAGGAGGGGCAGATCTCATAGATGTCATTGCTATTGCTTTTGGGTGCAATTTGATCTTCTTTAAGGGAATGCATTTCTTTGAGGTTGTGAAGAATGGAGCTAAAAAGATTTTGAGGAAGGAAAAGGAAATAACTGATATCAGCTGCCATCATGATATTCTTCCTACATTCTTGTTGAAGGTTTTTCTAAGATCTAACCTTAAGAGAGTTTGGTTTTAAGGGTTCTAGAGCATTGGTGAGGTTCTTTGATCTTTGAGAAATTTGTCTTTTATTCTTAGCTTTTATGAACCTAATTTTAATGCATTGGTTTCCATTGAGCATTTGGGAATAAAGAGAGGTTAATGTTCATAAAAGGCTAGGAATCTTCTGAGCCCCGAGAAGTTGTCATTACTAGAACACACTTCTTTCTTATTCACTTAGCGAATGATGACGTGACTTTGATTACTGAAACTGGAGGTACATACCAAACCCTAAATTATAGTTAGGCCTGTGTTAGAAGCATGGTGTGAGATTGCCACACATGTGAGATTTAGCACATGTCACAGAGGAATAAGGAGGTTGAGTTACTCTCTTCATCTTCTAGATCAGAAAAAAGCAACAAAGCTGCCTTGGTTCCATCACAAAGAATATGAAGTTGATATTAATTTAACCCTACAACATGGATATTAAAAAAGACACATTTCTTTCCTTTCTCTAAATCATATTTAATCTGCTTCCAAGTCCTTATCTTACTGAGTTTGAGGGAAATGTAATCTCTGTTATTGGCATACTTTTCCCCATCCCAGAGTTGTACTGTGGGTGGGGACGTCTTATACAATCCAGACATTCTGGGGAATTCTCTGGTCTTTCCTCTACACTGACCGCTGCTCCTATAGTCACTGAAGGCTCTGTAAGTACAAAGTCCTCATTTTAAAATTTCTACCTGTATTGCTTGGAACAGAAACTATAACATAATAGGAGCTCAGTTCAAAATTATCCGAGTCCTCCTGGTCTGTCTTGTGAGGACTGCTCCTTATATCCCCAGCCTAGGCAGTGTAGTCATGGTCCTGGTGGGGATGCTAACCAGTCTCCTGAAGGTGCATAGCTTCTCATGGGGAGGCTGGGGTTCTGCAAAACAAAAGGCAGGATGGGGATTGCCCTTTGGGTTTCTGACAACTGCTGCTGGGGTCCTATGCCAGAAGGCTGCAAGGCTCACACGTGTCAGGGTCTGGAATGGATGATAAATGAGGTGGAGCAGATTTCTGTATCCTTATACCAAAAGTTGAATGTCCCAGCATAGGATTCTGGCATATATAATGGCTCATCTAGGGAAGTAGTCCAGTGACTGATTAATTCATGCATTAAAGGATCCAAAGTTACAATTTTGGAGTATTACTGAGGTGCTTCTCTCTATTCTTATTTCTCAGAGGCAATAAAGAAATGGATGTCAGACAGCCCTAGATAGGGATTTAGGTTCTGCTATTGGCCAGCTACATCTCCTTGGGCAACTCAGTTTTCTAAGCCTCACTTTCCTCATTTGTGTAATGAATGGGTGGGATCATCATAATTTCAAGGATCAAAGACATAGTACATGAAAAATTCTTAACATTACAACTATCAACTAATTTACTTTTTTTCCTGATATATTTTAATCCCATAAAAATGTTTATTTTTGAATTGTAGTACAAAAAGTATTATTTTCTTTCTGGCATGATATAATTTGTATAAGGAACCAAAGCCATGCTCAAAGTTGAAATGGTGTATAATGCCACAACTAAGTCAGTAACAGAGATAATTGTCAGTCTTTAACGGAGAGCATATAACTACAGAAAAACACACTGGACCAAAGGTACACCTCTGCATTAGGAGAGTCACTTTGACCATGGCAGAGACAGTCTCTCATTTTTTGAGCTTCTCTTGTCATCTTGTGGCCTCAAGTTTGCCCTTCTTATGAGAGAGGAGCATGGATTAGCAGTTGTAGCCTTTGCAACGTGGCGAGTCTCAAAGAAAATAAGTAGCCCTGGGGTTCTCTGAGTCAGCACGTTCTTGGAATTACTAGACCTGCTTTTTGTCCTTACCTGAAGTGGCATGAAATGTCAGTAAGGAGGCCGTTGTGGGTGCCAGTGTCTTTGTGGTTGTAAAACAGAAATCTCCATGCTTAGGTCTTTTCCCACACTGAGGCAACCCAGCTATGGCCTCTGGTCTGGGTCATGGCCATTTTCTGTTTCCTGATTAAGGCAAGTAGGGTGAGGGTACTCCAGCTACAGATTTTTCTACAGATTCCACTGAGCTCTGGAAAGAGCCAGAGGCCCCGTCAACCAGGAATGCTGGGAATGACAGCAGGGAGACTTTTTCTCAGTGAGGCCCCAGCTGCCTGGCCTGCTGTGCTCCGAGTGTGCTCCCATGGCTAGTGGGAGAGATGGGTGACTCAGATTTGTGGCCAGATGGTTGGGGTCCTCCGGATGGTCAAGTCCGTGGGCAGGGGCCACTGTAGGAACTGGATAGTAACTGGTAGAACTGATAGTGGACTGATAAAACTGGTCAGGGCCTCTTGGGATATTTCTAAATTTAGGGCTTAGCTAGGAAGTAAGAAGATATAAGCAGGTTAGTGTGATAGAAACACTCCAGGCTTTGGGCTCAGACAACTCTGGGTTCACATTCCAACACAATTAGTATGTCACTGTGAACCTCAGGTTTCTCATTGATAAAGTGGGTTGTTTTAAGGAAAATGCCTTGCATAGTATCTGGCTTTAAGAGAACTTAGCTTGTGGGACTTGTTTCTTTGTTTCTAAGCCACATAACAAGAGGTCCAAAAGTAGAAATTCCTTGTATTGGATCAGTGGCTCAAAGACATTAAGGGTGCATCTTTGCGATTCTCTGGATGTTTCTCTTGTTTCTGAAGTCTTAATGTCAGTACGGCGGCTGCAGCTCCAGATATCAAGTCTGTGTCCAAAGGAGGAAGAAGGTAAAGAAGCAATGCTGGCTTCTTCTGTTCTTTTGGCCAGGAGAGCAAGAACTTTCCCAGAAGCTCTTGGTAGACTTCTGCTTATGCGTCATCCGGAACTGTGTTGTGCAGCCCTATCTGCCAGCAAGGAGGTCAGGAGAGATGAATATTTAGCTTTGAAATGGCTACAATAGAAGGTGGTCAGGAGAGAGAGGGTTGGTTATAAATTAGCCACTTAATAGTTGTTTCTTCCCCTTGAAATCATTGTCTTTAAGTCCCCCCCCCCACTGTTACATAACCTTTTAGAAGTAATTAATAACAAAATTGTAAAATACTCTTAGGTTTGTGGAGTCCACAGTGTTTCCCCCCAGAAAGTGGGAAATTCTCACTGAAACAATGGAGAATGTCAAATCAAAGAAATACCCAGAGTCAGAACTTCTGCCGAAATCAGAGATAGAGTTAGTAACTTGGCATCCAGGAAATGAGAACCAATGCAACAAAATATAAAGAGCAGTACTGCTTAATAGAAATAAACCATGACCCACATATGTTTTGACCCACAAAATTTTACATTTTGTAGTAACCATATTAAAAAAAGCAAGGAGGAACATGTGAAATTTATTTATTTATTTATTTATTTATTTATTTATTTTTAAAAGATTTTATGTATTTATTTGACAGAGAGAAATCACAAGTAGATGGAGAGGCAGGCAGAGAGAGAGAGGAGGAAGCAGGCTCCCCGCTGAGCAGAGAGCCCCATGCGGGACTCGATCCCAGGACCCTGAGATCATGACCTGAGCCGAAGGCAGCGGCTTAACCTACTGAGCCACCCAGGCGCCCGTGAAATTTATTTTAATAGCTCTTTTATTTAACCCACATATCTAAAATATTACTCCAACACATCATCTCTATTCAAAATTATTGTTGAGGTACTTTACATTTTTCCACACACTGTCTTGGAAATCCAGTTTGTATTTCACACTTGTAGCACATCTCAATTTGGACTGATTATATCGGAAGTGCTCCATAGCCACGTATGTCTAGTGGCTATTGTATCGAGGGGTGTAGACTACGGAAATGGTTCTCAAGCAGGTTGGACTGAAATCTTCTTTTCATAACAAATGATTTACATTACCCCCCCACACCATCTTGAGTTGGAATTTAGGATACCATCACCTGTATTAGTTAGGGTGGGCTGAGCCGCTATACCAAATAGACTCCTAAGTGTATAGTAGTTCAGACAAACACAATGGGAATTTAGTTAATTTGGCTTGGAGCACTCCAGCATGTATGTTCATGGTCAGCAGATGACTTTTCTCCTTGTTCCTCACACATGAAGGTTCCTTTCACTTTATGGCTCATGTTACTATTATCCACTTTGTGGCCATATTATTATGTGTATCCAGGAAGCAGACAGGGAGAAGACTGCATATGGCTTCTTAGAAGCTTCAGCTCAGCAGCAGCACACACCACATACCACTGACTTGTACCTGGATCAGTTATATGAATACACTTAATGTCATGGGAAGCTAGCTAATTTAGTTCAGTAGTGTGCTCCTGGTGGGTGAATAGCTATCCCCTATTCATGCATATACTGAAAAAAAAAAAAGAAAGAAAATGAAAAGGAGAGTAGTAAAGGAGAAATAAAAGGCAAGTAAGAGTAGTAAAAAATATGTATTTCAATATGTAGTTCTAGCTGTACTAGAAAAAGTAATAAAATAGGTGTTCAGAGTCACCATGAATATGATAGCTATAAATGCTGGGGTGTGGTGTGGGTGATCAGACCCCCTCAGTGGCCTTACTGTAGTGATTTTCTGAAAGAGTAAACAATTGTTGGCATAGTTCTGAGCAGAGTTGATAAATTCTGAACACAGTATTATCTTCCTTCAATTTATAGGG
Source organism: Mustela nigripes (assembly GCF_022355385.1). NCBI lineage: Eukaryota > Metazoa > Chordata > Mammalia > Carnivora > Mustelidae > Mustela > Mustela nigripes. The sequence continues at coordinate 113,635,469 of NC_081558.1, forward strand.
TAGTTACAATTATGAACAATTCAGTATATATTTAAACCATTTAAAAGTAATTTTTGATTTGTGACACCATTGGTGGACCTTGAAGGCATTATGCTAAGTGAAATGGGTCAGGCAAGGAAAGGCAGATACATTACCATCTTACATGTATGTGGAACCTAAGAAAAACTGAGCTCATAGAAACAGAGATAAAGATTGGTGGCCAAAGGCAGGGTGTTGGGGGGAAGTGGAGGAAAGTGGTCAAAAGTATAGACTTCCAAGTTATAAGATAAATACATTCTGGGAAATGTAATGTGCAACATGATGACTACAGTTAACAGTACCATATTGTATATTTGAAAATTGCTAAGAGATTAGATCTGAAGAGTTGTAAGGTGATTTGTGAGGTGATGGATATTAATTAAACTTATTGTGGTGATCATTTTACATTATATACATATATTAAATCATTGTATGTATACCTTAAGCTAATACCATGTTATATGTCAATTATATCTAAATAAAATGGAAAACTTAAAAAAACATTTATTATTATATATAAAACAGAATTTATAGGATCTGATCACTGTAATTGGATTTCTCACTTATACTGAGTTTCTGTTAAGATATTCAGGAATCGCACAGGGTGTAGGACAATTCTTTATTATATAGAATAGATTATTTGGTATCCCAGGCCCTGACATTTTTAATGTGTCTCCCAGGAAGTGGTATTACCATTTTCCCAGCTAAAATCAGTTTTTGGGGGGAGAGAGAAGGAAAATGGATTTGGGGAGGCAAATAGCAGTTAACTACCTCTTTCTTTCATTGTTGGTCTTCACCATCTTCCTATAGGATTTCCTAGTGTTCTAAATTCTCTATAGGACAAAAGTTCTTGCCAGCCAACACCAGACCCTCATGGGAGTACTCTTATGTATCCCAAGAACTTACTGCTGTTTTCTGCAATGAACCTAGTCCTCTTCCATTTAAATGAGAAGGTAAAAATTATACCAGGAGTACTAAAATTTGAGTCACCACTTTACTTAACTTCCAAGTGGTTTGGTTTTCTTTATTTTCCTTGAATAGGACTTTTTTGGCACACCTTCATCCTTTTGCATTTCCATGTTTTCTCACAAGGTGGCACCGAATGCCTTGCTGTGGGTTGTCAATGACTGTATTGAGGCTTAGCTTTGTCTCCTTGGGGCTTCTGTCCCTTAAGGTTAATTTTCAACAGCAGGTGGTGTCCCCAGTTAACTTTGGGTCTCTCTGGTGTTCAGTATTGGTATTAACCAAGATATAAGAACACTCCACCTATCTTTCTCTACTTAGGTGTGAAGAGCTTTAATTTATAATTAACAATAAAAGACAAAATCATTAAATAGTATAATCCTATCTTAATAAATATTTTAGGGTGTCCTGAGTGTTTGAAATGTTTTAGCTATTTTCTTGGCAAATATTGGTTATGCAATTAGTACAGTGTTATAATGCATCTAATTTTACTTTTTAGTAATTAGTACTAAATTTTACTAATTTTAACTAGTAATTTTACTAATTACTAGAGATGTAAATTCTCTTAATTTGCATTTATCTAAAACTTCCTATGGGTATAAAACTGCAAAGAGGAAGAATATGAGGTGAAAGCTGATAGTATCCCGATTTGAGTTGTCTTCAGTCAACACAATGAGGCAGCTTAACACCATGTCAAAGTTTGACAAGTATCTGATCTGCAGGTAACTTTAAAAAATTTTTAAAATAAACATGTAGAATTAATAAAGAAATACTTCCCAGAGAAGAATGGCTAGTCATCCAAACAAGTATCACACAGTTTCATTCCATAGCGATTGGTCTCTGAGAGCCTCACCCAACATTGACAGTACCTAGAAGAGACTGGTGTAGAAAACCACAAGGCTCTCTTACTCTTTACGTGATACAAATACTCATGTTTGCCTGACAGCACATTTTTGTCCTGGAAACAAATTTACAGGGAAAGTAAAGGAGTCTAAGCAGAAAGTGCTTATCAGGTGTGGGCTCAGAGCAGCAGAGTGGATTGGATGGTGTGAGTGGTGGTGTCATCAAATACACTGTTGGCACGGCCTAGATTCCCGTGATGGTGGACCATCTCCTTAGGAAGATGGTCCTCTCCTTAAGAAGGCATTGACGGTGCATGGCCCGCCCTTGCTTCTCTGAGTCTTCTTTTCTGTAATTTCTTCATTGATGCCACACCCTCATAATCACACAGTTCTCATTAAGCCACACCCTGCCATACCTCTTTCATTAGATGTGTAATGCGTGCTGTCATTTGTAGTTGGCCTCACTTGGGAGCTTTTATTTTTCTTAAAGTAGTTTTCCTCCATGGGCACAGCCCAGAAGGTGCTCCCAGCAACTCATTTCTTACCTCACTGACTGTAGCTTTTGCCATTCTTGGGGCCTTAGTTTTTCAGTCTCAGACATCTCAGCCTTAGTATTTTGGCCAAAAGCAATACCTAACAGTTAAAACAACTTAGTAACCCTATATATCCTTAGGACTTAGTAGCTGTTTGGAAAAACAAACAAACACGTAAGTTGAAAGAAAAAGTAATGGTTAAGTTGCGTTCTTAGGTAACTACAATAATCTCAAGCTTTGAAATGAGACTGGATATCACCACCCTTTTTTCCTGTCCTCCATTACTTTCCTTCCTTCCTTCCTTTTTTAAAGATTTTATTCATTTATTTGAGAGAGAGAGAGAGAGAGGGAGAGAGCATGAGAGGGGAGAAAGTCAGAGGAAGAAGCAGACCCTCATGGAGCCAGGAGTTGGTTGTGGGACTTGATCCTGGGACTCCAGGATCATGACTTGAGCCAAAGGTAGTTAGTCGCCCAACCAACTGAGCCACCCAGGCTCCCCCTACATTACTTTTCATACTGTACTTGCTCTTTATCTCAACAGCCACCAAAAACCCAACTTCATAAAGATGCAGTGACTTTCCAAAGAATATAGCGCAATTTAATGTTGGAATTGTGAACTATCTCAAGCTGGTAGCATACATGGTGTCCTATAGATGCCAACTATTGCTGTTTCCCTCAAAGATTTAAAATATTCATGGTGCTTCTGCGAGCTCACCCTGGTTCTCTGGGTACGTGGGACACAGTTTAGGAACCATGGAACTAGGACTCAGTCATATAACTGCACCTCACTGCAGCGAGATGAGGAAAGGGCATCTGTTTCATTTAATCTAGTGACTTCTGTTCTGATAGATTAAATATTTAAATATTAATTTTACATTTCTATTTTCACAGTGGTGTATTCTATCCCTGTTGGTAAGCTATTGAAGAGCATTGATTATTTCCTCCTTGTAATAATTATAACCATAATAATGGTCACTGTTTTTTGAGCACTTATATGTAGTAAGCACTGTACTCCCTTGCTTTCCATATATGTTCTCACTTAATCCTCACATTACCTTTTGAGGTAGGTACAAGTATTATTCCTATGAGATATATATATAGACAGAAACTCCTGTTTAGATTGAGTATCTTGCATAAAATCATGTAGAAATCAAGTAGCAAACCAGGATTTGAACCAGACTGACTGATTTTATTTTATTTTTATTTTTAAAAATTTATTTCTTAGAGAGAGCACAAGCTGGGGGAGCAGTAGAGAGGGAGGGGAAGCAGATTCCCTGCTGATCAGGGAGCCCGATGTAGGGCTTGATCCCAGGAGCCTGGGATCGTGACCTGAGCTGAAGACAGACGCTTAACCGACTGAGCCACCCAGGCACTCCTGGGCTGCCTGATTTTAGAATGAATTCTCTTAACCACCATACTCTTTTAGCTTTGATATTTACTGATTACAGAAATAAAGAACAATATTATATATTCACGTTGGAATTACTTACTGTTCCTCCTATGCTAAAGTAATTAAATTAATACTACCTTTTATACAGTAACTATCTTCAAAGGATTTAAGGGTTGAATTCTCATAACACTTGAACAAGCATGAAGGAGAAGAGACTTTTTCAAGATAGTTCCATATCAACCTTCTCACATTCTAGTCTGAAATAATACAGAGAGAAAAGGGGGAGACCAGTATCTAGCTCCCAGCTTGATGTTAGTCAAAGTCCCTTACCTGCAGGATACGACATGAAGACATTTTGTTAACATCTTCACCACCCATTTTTGTTGCAGGAGGCCGAGGGAAAGATGGTGCCCCCATCATCACTTTTCCAGAGTTTGTGGGGTTCAAACACCTCCCAGAGGAAGACTTCCTAAATGTCATGACTTACTTGACTAGCATCCCCAGGTGAGCTGAACACAGTGGTTTGCTACCTTCCCAGTCACTGGCTTCATTCTTTTTTTTTTTTTTTTAAGATTTTATTTATTTATTTGACAGAGAACAATCACAAGTAGGCAAAGAGGCAGGCAGAGAGAGAGAGAGGAGGAAACAGGCTCCCTGCTGAGCAGAGAGCCCGATGCGGGACTCGATCCCAGGACCCTGAGATCATGACCTGAGCCGAAGGCAGCGGCTTAACCCACTGAGCCACCCAGGTGCCCTACTGGCTTCATTCTTAATTTCCCATGTGTCAGGGCTGGGTTGAGATGGAATCTTCCCTGAGCATGACCCACGCTAGTATGTAGCTTGGCCAATTTCTCTTGTTTATTCATCACAGACAAGGGATGGCAGAAGAGTCTAGAAAACAGTGATAAATGAGTGTCCATTCTGACTCTAGTGTGCACATAGGAGGTACTTACTAAACATTTGAATGAATGAAACTTTGACTGAGTAGCTAATGCTGATTTTGTGCCTTCAGGTTCAGTGCTCTGGATTGAGGTGATTCTGTCCTCCTGGGGCCTGTCTTCTGGGACACATAGCCATTGTTCAAGGAGTCAAGCCATTTTAGGAGTTAACTTTGTTTATCTCCCCTAAATAAGGAAGTTAAGGGCAGATTTTATACTTGTTCTATTCAGATGAAGAAACTTAAGGCAGAGAGCAAGGAAACAAAGGCTGGGAGTAAAAGCTGTCCTTATAGCCGAGATCTTGACAAAGATGTTTTTGGTGTCTGCTGTTTCCACTCTCTTTAACCTGGGCCTCATACCTTTGTCCAGTGAAGTGAGTAAATACCCAGGCCTCCAAGGGTTGGAGTGTGGAACAGAGTTTGTATTGGAGACAACCGTTTCACAGACAGAGCTTGAGCCAGGAGTGGGGTCCAGACCCAAATCTTAATGCTGTGTCCACTTTCCAGCCAAGAAAGGCCCTCCATGGGGTTATAGTGCTTATGACAGTCTCTCTTACCCAACTGCTGTGAGGTTGGGCCATGTGTCTGCTCTTTAGCTTGCCTTCTGTCTGCCTCATATGATTTCAAGGTCAACGCCAGCTTTGTGATTGAAAGGCCACCTAGTGTTTCATCCCACTTATGGAGATCAGGCAGTTGAGTTGTTTGCTTTAACCAAACCCACTTCTAAAAGATTTTTTTGGTTTTTGTGTTTGCTTGTTACCATTCTTATTTCTTCAGAGAAGGCTATGGATTTTTTTTTTAAGGTACTTCTTAAAAGTTTAGTGCTTAAATTCACTTCCTTTCTTCCTTTGATCCCTGAATATGGTATGTACTACACAGACACGTGATGATTTGGCATTTTATTGGTTTGAAGGATGGATGCTTTGTGTCTCTGGGCTGTGCTCGAGTGGTTCTCTCTACTGAGTGCCTTTCCTGCCCTTCTTGATCTGGCTAAATTCTAGACATTCATCAGTCCTCAGTCTATCTCATTTCCTCAACGGCTCCTTCCCTCACTTCAGTTCTGCTCTCACAGATGTTTAATTTCCATAGATTCCTGAGCTTACCTCTTATATAATACCACAGTATATGGAAATTATTTTGGCATTTCCCATTAGTCTGAATAAGTTGAGGAGGGACCAGTGCTTGTTTTGTTTTGTTTCTGTTTTATCTGTAATCCTAGCACAGTACCCAGTGCATAATAGGTTCTCAAGAAGTATTGTTGGTGGAATTTCCAGTTCTGATATAATTCATTTCAATCGATGAGTATTTGTTATAGAGTAAGAAGAAGGCTGCTGACAGAAAAGGGGGGAAATCCAGTCCTCCTGCCTTTACCTCTCTGGTTTATAGGAGTTGAACTTCATCTCCCTCTTTGGCTCAGTTGCATTCTAAAACAATGACCCATCAGTTTAGCAACTTCTCCTTCCATGGTGAGCAGGAAAGGAAGGGGGTAAGCAGGGAGATGGGCAACAGGTAGACACAGTCCTCCCATTCTCACTATGTTTCTTTTTAAACTTACCATCTAATTTTACCGATCCCTGGATGCAGTCATATGCTAAACAAAATGGGTGGTTTTCATCTTGTACTTGCAGCATTTTCTGAGTCACACTGAGGAGCGTACAGGGAGTGCCATCTGAACTAGTGCAGAGAGAAGCACTGAGTGGTAGGACTTGTATCTTCCATATGTAGAAGAGAAGAGAAGACAAAATCAAGGGACTAATGTTTTGGTCTGGTGTCTTTTTTTCTGCTCTATGTTCCTTATGTCATTTCTTATGAATAGGAGTTTCCCCCTTTCCTAGAATGCTGTTTGTTTCTTGAGAAGCAATAGCCGTCTGACCAGTTATCCCCCCTTTCCTCTTCCTGACATTTGCTCATACCCAACTTGGCACCCCACCCCTATTTTTTTCAACATAAAACAGAGACAATGGGTAAGAAAGCCCAAAACAGGAATTTAACCTATACCTTACTGTCTAGCTTCCATTTCAGGTTCCAAAGAGAAAGAACCCTTGTTTCTTCTACAATTCCTACTTATCACCATATGCGTCTTTCTAAACCTTACAGTGGTTGCCAGGCAACAGAGCCCTTCCCAGGTTGCAAAATGTTTTATAGGCAGTTGGCAGAGGGCTCATGACACAGAATAAGGCAGAATTGATGCACGTGAAGAGGAGGATGGCAGGATACCCAGGGTAAGGGTAAGGATACCTCTGTGCCTCAGTGTGGCTGGGTTGGGCGAGTACAGAAAGCTTCCTATGACAGTTTATTCTTCACCAGACCTTTGCTGCCTGCTGACAGTGTGGATGGTGCTGCTAGGAGTTATAAAGGACCAATGAGGCCATAACATAGTATCTTGAACCTCAGGAAGCTCATCACAGGACTCTGTTGTCACGATATTTTGTGAAATAAGCAAATAGAGTGCTAAAGAAGATCAGAAGAGAGAAAAGTCACTTCAGACAGGAAAGACAAGGAAAGCTTTAGGAACGAATAGGCTTGAAAGGTAAGATTTCCACAGGTGGATATGGAAGGCGACATTCCACAGAGAGAGAATAAGGTGGTGTTTAGCAGCTTTGGACACAGCCCCAATCTGGAATGAAATACACAGTCTACTGCTCACTAGCTGTGTGATCTGGGGCAAAACATTTGGCTTCTATTTCCAAAGGCCCCTGAATTTTGAAGTTTTAAATAGAGTATGTTTGGGTAATTATAGACCATGCAGGTTGATCAGAACAGAGTGAGGCTCCTTTTCAGCTAGTAGTGACAAATGAGAGCTGGAAAGACATCTGGAAACAGAATGGGCAAGGCCTTGGTGGTGGCCTCTTCTCTACCAAATTAAGGAGTTTAGACATAGCAGGAAGAGGCTGTTGGAGGTTTCGAGGAGGAGAATGACAACCAGATCGGTTTGGTGGTAGTGTGCAGCGTAGTTCAGACGGAGCCAGGAAAGGAGGCAGGGAGGCTGATGAGGGGCTTCTACACTGGGACGGGTGCAAAGTGAAGGGGAGTGAGCTAGCTTGATAGCAGGAGGACTGGGTAGAAAGGGATGGACAGAAAGGGGCTGTTCAGGGTCAGGGAGGGGGAGAGTGAGAAACTGATAATGGTGCTTGGCTTTAGGAATCGTGTTCATAGGTCTCACTGCTTATCTGGACATGTGGAATTGAGCCCTCATTTTGGTGTTGATTGTCTCATCTTGTTTTATTTTGCTACTTTGCCTGGCTCTTCTTACCAAAAGTATGCTAGGACAGTGGTTTCCATCCTAGCTGCACATTAGGGGAGTTTTGGGGAGGATTTTTTTTTTTTTTGCCAAGATTTTATTTATTTAAAAATTAAAAAAAAATTTACAAAGATTTTATTTATTTATTTGAGAAAGAGAGAAAGCACATGGGGTTGGGAGGAAGGCCTGCTAAGTAGGAAGTTTGATGCAAGCTCTATCTCATGCTCAATCCCAGGACCCTGAGATCATGATCTAAACTGAAGTCAGATGCTTAACTGACTGAGCCACCCAGAAGCCTCTTATTTATTTGAGAGAGACAACATGCATGCAAGCACATGTTCAAATGAGGGGTAGAGAGAAGGAGAGAGAATCTCAAGCAGACTCTGCACTGACCATGAAGACCAACATGGGGCTCAATCCCGAGACCCTGAGATCATGAGCTGAACTGAAACCAACAGTCAGCCACCTAACCGACTCAGCCACCCAGGCACTCCAGGATCACTTTGGGAGTTAAAAAAAAAAAAAAAAATCCTGATGTCCAGACCAGAAATAAGACTAATTAAATCAGAAAAATTTTGGGGTGGAACTCAGGCTTCTGTAGGGCTGAAAGTTCCACAGGCGATCCCACTGTGCCTCCAAGGGTGAGACTGACGGGGAGAGAGAAGAGGACTGTGAGGTGTGAGGAAGGAAATGTGGAATCAGGCTCAACTTCTGGATAAGATGCAGTGGTGGGGCATATGGGGAAGCTGAGAGACAGAGGGAAGACTGTACCCAAATCTTTTACTTTTGTTTTCACAGTTCTGTAGTTCTTCTCCTTAAATGCAACATAAGCCAAAAATTCTATTTCCTGAGCTTCCCTGACTCTGCGATTTCTTTGTGAATTAAATGTAGCACGTAAATCTTGAATTAGAAATCTTCCCACATGGATCTCATGGTATTAAAATATATATGGTTGTATCACTGCCGCCTTGCCGTTATGTTTCCAGTAACAAGTGAGGGCCCGCTTTAGCCTCTCCGGTACCACCTGCTATGTGTCTATACTACTAAGGGTTTTCAAAATCTGTCTTATAGTAAGTTCAGGATAATCCTAGGAGTCAGTTTCTCAGAAATATTATGTAAGATACTGTCGCTTAAAACATGTCTCCTGTGGCTACCGATTGTAGACAACGCTTTTGAAAAGGTGTTGGTATAAGAGACTCTTAATCTCACAAAACAAACTGAGGGTTGCCAGGGGGTGGGTGTAGGGAGAGGGTGGTGGGGTTATGGACATTGGGGAAGGTATGTGCTATGGTGAGTGCTGTGAAGTGTGTAAACCTGGAAATTCACAGACCTGTACCCCTGGGGCTAATAATACATTATATGTTTATAAAAAAATTTAAAAATTAAAAAAAAAGGCATTGGTAAAGCATTCTGAACAACTGAGATGCTTAGCTATTTTTAGATCATAGTTGTTTTTCTTAAAATCAATTATTTGTATACCTTAAGCATGTATTTTATAACTGAATTATTCTTTTCAGTTCCTTTGTTTTACTTACAGTTTTGAGTTCATTATTTGAAAAAGATTGGAGAAAGTACTTTTATTAGATGGTACGAGAGTTGTATTTCATAACAGTGGTAATTTTATGATATTTATTATTTTTTTTTAAAGATTTTATTTATTTATTTGACAGAATGAGAGAGATCACAAGTAGGCTGAGACACAGAGAGAGGGGGGAAGCAGGCTCCCTCTGAGCAGAGAGCCCGATGCGGGGCTCTATCCCAGGACCCTGAGATCATGACCTGAGTGGAAGGCAGAGGCTTAACCCACTGAGCCACCCAGGCACCCCTGATTATTTACTGTTTCTAAAGGGTCTTTTCTGTAATGAATCTGTTGAGAGGCCTGTTTACATTTGATGAATTCTCCTATGTCCATTTTCCTCCCATAAAGTCTTTGAGAAGAGTCATACCCTCATTTATGATATGCTGTATGGTAAAATGTTATCTGGCATTTCTACTTTTGGAAAGGAGGGGAGAAGGACACTGTGACTATTTGCTTTGCAAATTGTAAAGAGAGTTGCTTCTTTGTATTAAAAAACTGAATGATATTATAACAATTTGTCAGTTTTAGAAACCAGTCCTGCCACAGAAGTAAATTCAGTCTGGGTTTCTTACTGTTATGAAGGCTATAGGAAAGCCCTGCTTTTAAGTGGCTTTGAATGGCATTAATTGGAAAAGTGCTGCTTTGATTGAGTGGCAAGAGTGAGGTCCATTACTTCCTGGACTGGCCGTGGAATTGCTCCCCAGATTCAGGGAGATGGAATCATTCCCTTGACTTCTAAGGATAGAGGTCCGGGATGGGGAGTTTCGTGGGCCTGCTGCTTTGCCCACGGTGGGTGGATTTGCTTCAGCTCTCAAGAGGGATGCCTTGAGAGGCCAGACCTTAAACACCCAGCTAAGGCTCGAAATTAGAGAGTGCCCCATGGATTTGTTATGAATATACGGTGACCCTGCTAAGAAAGTCTTTCATGCTAAGAGAATTTGAATGAACTCTTCTAGAGGGCAGAAAAAGCAATTTAATAGGCTAGATTCCGGTCCTTCTCTATGTAAGAGCTAGGAGTCTGACAGCACTTCTCACCAGTAGGATGACCTAGCGTGTGCATAATGGCTTTTCTCTGTTCATTTGCTTTAGATTATCTTTACTATCCTGTTTTGTATCACTTGTCCAGTTCAGATGGGAGCGCACTTTGCCTTTTCTGATTATGTTCAATTTAGGTTTATTTATTTATTTATTTATTTTAAAGATTTTATTTATTTATTTGACAGGCAGAGATTACAAGTAGGCAGAGAGGCAGAGAGAGAGAGAGGAGGAAGCAGGCTCCCTCTGAGCAGAGAGCCCGATGCGGGGCTCGATCCCAGAACACTGGGATCATGACCTGAGCCGAAGGCAGAGGCTTTAACCCACTGAGCCACCCAGGCAGCCCTCAATTTAGGTTTATTTAGACATTCAAAGCGCAGCCCCTTGCCGAATTTATGGCTGCTAATGGTTGTAAATATCTGGAATTTGGTTTTATTCAGCAGTATTGTTAATTGTAAAGAAGATAATTGCCAAACCTGAAACAAACAGTCTCATCTCCTATTTCTTATATGATGTGGGTTGTTTTGGTGATTGGGTGATATGAAGAATTGAGATGGAATTGGAGAAGATATTGGGTGCTATATTGACTTTAAAATGTGAATGTTGTTTTTTAAAAATCAACTCATCATGCTCTCTACCAGTCATTATATAGTCAACAACGTTTCCTAAGACTCTGTGAGCCACAGAGGATGTTGACTTTTGCTGTTTATTTTATTACACCATTTATTGATTAACTAATTACTACATGGTTGTTTACTCTATATTACTTACTTTTTTTTAAAGATTTTATTTATTTATTTGACAGAGAGAGACACAGTGAGAGAGGAAACACAAGCAGGGGGAGTGGGAGAGGGAGAAGCAGGCTTCCTGCTGAGCAGGAACCCTGATGCAGTGTTCGAACACAGGGCTCCATCTCAGGGCTTGATCTCAGGGCTCTGGGATCATGAACTAAGCCCAAGGAAGATGCTTAATGACTGAGCCACCCAGACGCCCCCTATTACTTACTGTTTTAAGGAGTCCTGAGAATGGGTAGGAGGATTCAGTCAGTCCATAATACCTTATTAAAGGACTCTAGACATTATTAGCACAAATACCTTTGTGACTGAATAATCTTTACAACTTTACTGGGGTAATAAGCATTGAATGCAGTTTAGTAATGATGTGCAATCAGAATTCTATCAGTCAGAATTTTCTAGGTTGAAGGTTATCAAACTTTTCCTGGAAAGGTCAGAGAGTAAATATTTTAGGCTTTGCAGGCCATATGATCTCCACCTCAACAATTGAACTCTGTCGTTGCTTGAAAATATAGATAATACATAAACCAATGAATGTGGCTGTGTTACAATAAAACTTTATTTACAAAATGGAGGGCGTGGAGTGGATTTGGCACACAGACTGATATTTGTTGGTCCCGGTTGATTGTTCTCAGACATTAGCATGCCTCAGAATCTTGTGGGGGACTTGTTAAGACATGGATTGCTGGCCCCACTCCAGAGTTTCTGATTCAGTAGGTTTGGGTGAAGCCAAAGAGTTTTCATTTCTAATAAGTTCCCAGGAGATGCTACTGCTGCTGCTGCTGCTGCTGCTGCTGGTCTTAGGATTGCACTTACAAAGATTTTTAAAAAAAATTTTATTTACTTATTTGACAGATAGAAATCATAAGTAGGCAGAGATGCAGGTAGAGAGCCTGATGTGGGGCTCGATCTCAGGACCCTGGGATCATGACCTGAGCCGAAGGCAGAGGCTTTAACCCACTGAGCCACCTAGGTGCCCCCACACTTACAAAGATGAATATTAAGATCAGGTAGAAGGAAAACAAAAACGTGTATAAGTATACATATCTGGTGAAAAGTAAAGCTTAGCACTTAGATTTCCTGGCTCCTGCCTCAGTGCTCCAGCCCATAATGAAATTTTCAGATAATGTTATGGTGGTGATCTTCATGGTGCTAACTTACATATTTATGTTTTTATTTTTTGATTTATCATCTTTAGACAGTATCCTATGATTCTTTGCTATGAAAAATTAGCTTTGCATACTGTGATGCTTCTCTGTCCTTGCTTCCTAATTTTTGTTGGTTACATTTTTATTTTTAGATCAGGTAATGTTTACTGTGATAAATTTAAAAAGCACAGTTAACTTCTCTTCTGGTGATCCAACAACCCTAGGTGATAATCTGCTGGTTTTCTCCTATATGTTTCCATCTTCCTTCAGTCTCTCATCCTTTAAGTTCTTCTACCTATATACCACTTTCTTCCAGTGGTAAAATTTAAATTTTACATTTTTACTATATATATATATATTTTTGACAATAGGTCGATTCTCAATCATAGAAATCAGTAAAAGTGAATTAACTTATGTAATGTAATTAGACTCTAGAGTGAGAAATCTAGTCTGACGTCATTAAACCTGTCTCCACTCAAAGGGGTTTTGTATATGTGCAGGTAAATGGGGTTCTCTTTTGTAAAAATCCATCAGTTGCCCCAAATCATGCCAAAATTTAATTCATTTCGGACTCAGGCAATGACTTTTATTTATATACTTTTCCCCTTGGCATTTCTAATTGCTTTTCTTTTCCTTTTTTTCCCCTTTTTTAAAGATTTTATTTATTTGACAGAGAGAGACACAGTGAGACAGGGAAATAAGCAGAAAAAGTGAGAGAGGGAGAAGCAGGCAAATCCACCTAGACATCCCGGCTTTCTTTTTTTTCTTATTTATAGAGTACCATATATCTCTATTGCATTATTACTATCTTGTAGATTCTTTATCATAGAACTTAAGTAACACACATATATATATATATATATATTCTTTTTCTTGAAGATTTTTTTTTTTTTTTTTCCATTGAGGGCCTCTGGTTTACCGTCATAACTCAGGGTGGCTGCTGTCTGAACATGCTGCTAGATGTTAACCTGGGATTTTTTTTTTTTTTAAGATTTTATTTATTTATAAGACAGGCAGAGATCACAAGCAGGCAGAGAGGCAGACAGGGAGAGGGGGAAGCAGGTTCCCCGCTCAGCAGAAAGCCCAACGCGGGGCTCTATTTCAGGACCCTGAGATCATGACCTGAGCCGAAGGCAGAGGCTTTAACCCACTGAGCCACTCAGGCGCCCCCTGGGATTGCTTTTTAACTGAAGTATGGGTGACACACAATGTTACATTAGTTTCAGGTGTACAACATGGTGATTTCATTTTCACTGAAAAAACCTAAGTTGTTTCTTTTTCAGAAAAGGTGTATGGTAAATGAATCTTACAAGATCTTGAATGTCAGGGGTGTCTGGGTGCCTCAGTTGATTCTGTGTCTGCCTTCTGCCCAGGTCATTATCCCTGCCGGGGTCCAGGGACGGAGCACTGTGTTGGGCTTCCTGTTCAGCAGGGAGTCTGCTTCTCCTTCTCCTTCTGCTCTGCTTGTTTTCTCTCTCAGTCAAATAAAAAATCTTAAAAAAAAAAAATCTTAAATGTCAGAAAAGACTGCATTTTGTCGGGACACCTGGGTGGCTCAGGTGGTTAAGCATCTGCCTTCAGCTCAGGTCATGATCCCAGCATCCTGGGATTGAGTCCCACATCGGGCTCCTTGCTCGGCAGGGAGCCTGCTTCTGTCTCTGCCTCTGCCTGCCACTCTGTCTGCCTGTGTTTGCTCGCTTGCTCTCTCTCTGACAAATAAATAAATAAAATCTTTAAAAAAAAAAAAAAAAGACTGCATTTTGTCTTCACACTTGATTGATTGGCAGTTTGCCGGAATGTGGAATTTTTTATGTAAAATAACATTGATGCATTGATTTTTAAAAAACGATTTTAAAAATCTATTTTTTTGAGAAAGAGAAAGAGAGACAGCACAAGGGGGGTGAGAGGCAGAGGGAGAAGCAGACTCTCTGCTGAGCCGCGAGCCAGATGTGGGGCTCCAACCCAGGACCCTGGGATTATGACCTGAGACAAAGACAGATGCTTAACTGATGGAGCCATCCAGGTGCCCCTTGATTTTTTTTTTTAATAGAAAGCAAATAGTTGCTTTTTAAAAAGGTTTATTTATTTATTTATAAACCGGTTTGTTTGTTTGTTTATTTATTTATTTATTTATGTAAGACAGAAGGAGTAGGAGTAGGGGAGGGGCAGGAGAGGCAGAGAAATTCAAGGAGACTTGGCAGTGAGCATGGAGCTGGTACATGGGACTTCATCCCAGAGCCCTGAGATCATGACCTGAGCAGAAACCAGGAGTTTGTCATACAACGGACTGAGCCACCCTGGCTTCCCTTGATGCATTGATTTCTGGCAGCCAGTGTACTGATAACAAGGCTGTTCTTTCTGATGTCTGAATCTCATTCCTTTATAGGTAAGCTGTTTCTTTATTTCCTTAGGAGGCTTTTTCTTTCTGTCTTCCAGGTTTGATTTTAAACTTTTTCTTTCATTCTACTGGGCCTTTGAACGGGAGATTCGAGTCTGTTTTAGGATTAGAAATTCTTTCCTGTGTTTCTTTTTCTTTCTTTTTCTTTGACAGAATGAGAGAGAGAGAGAGACAGTGAGAGAGGGAGCACAAGCAGGCTTCCTGCAGAGCAGGGAGCCCAATTCGGGGTTTGATCCCAAGAATCTGGGATCATGACCTGAGCTGAAGGCAGGTGCTTAACGACTGAGCCACCCAGGCACCCCTTTTCTGTGTTTTCTTACCTACCTTCCTCCCTCCCTCCCTTCCTTCCTTCCTTTCCTTTTTAACCCACTGAGCCACCCAGGCACCCCATTTTCCTTTATTTTTTAAAGTTTTTATTTATTTATTTGACAGAGAGATAAAGAGAGAGAGCACAAGTTAACAGAATGGCAGGCAGAGGGAGAGAGAGAAGCAGGCTCTCTGCTGAGCAAGGATCTGAGCTGAGTAGCTCTATCCCAGGACCCTGGAGCCCTGACCTGAGCCAAAGGCAGCCACTTAACCAACTGAGCTACCCATGTGCCCCTTAAATTTATTTTTAATTAAAAAAAATTTTTTTTCCAAGTCAGTTTTCTGCTGCTTCAACAACTCAAATTAGAGGGATACTGTATCTTCTGAAACCCTCTTCTGTGTCTTTAACTTTTCTCTCATATTTTCCATTCTTTATCACTTTTTTTTTTTTTTTTTTTAAGTAATCTCTATGCCCAACAGGAGGCTGGAACCCACAACCTGGAGATAAAGAGCCACCGCCTTCACCACCTCAGCCAGCCAGGCACCTCCCCTCCTCCCCTTCTTATTTTAAATATATGTATGAATTGTCTGTTCATGCCTTTAATCTTTTTTCCATCAAGGTTTTTTAAATCTTTATCTTCCTCTTCATTTTTAAGACTTCTTTATGGGTTAGGGGTATTAGCTCTTTATCCGTGATCTATGCTGCATATATTTTCTATCACCTTTTTATTGTCCTTGCACTTAGCCTAGAATGTTTTTTGCTGTGTAGAATTTTTATGTCATCAAGTGTATCGATGTTTCCTTTATTGCATATGGATTTTGAATCATTGTCAGAAAACTTTCCTATACCTAGGTTATAGGGAGAATTCACCCATGCTTTCTTGTAATACAGCATAATTTCATTGTTTATAGGTAGTTCGGATGCAGTTGGGGTTTATTTTTGTGCGTGGTCTGAGGTATAGATAGAGGCTCATCTTTTTCCAAATGGCTATTCAGTTATCATACCACCACTAAATTTTTAGAGTTCATCTTTGCCTCCGTGATTTGAGAGTTAATTGGTCTGTCTATTCATAAGTGAATAATACACTACTTTACATATAGAGGATGTTTAATATCTGTTAGGATTAATTCCCTTTCCCCTCCTGGCCCCTTGTGCTTTATTTGCCTTTTTCATGTTTTTATAACTGTTCTTTCTTATGTTCTTTATATGCATCTAGCTCCATTAAAAAAAAAAAAGCAACATGTTGGTCTTTTCATTGGGACTCTGTTCAATTTTATAAATTTATTTAGGACAAAGTGACATATTTATGTTGTTAAAATAATCTCATCAAAAAGAGGAAAAGTCTTTCCATTTTGTTAAAATTTACTTTTGTGTCTTTCAGGAGTGTTTACAATTTTCCTGACATAGTTTTGTAGATTTATTCTTAAGTTTATTCCTAATTATTTTATCATTTGTTGCTATTGTGAATGAGATCTCTCTGCTCTTGTATCTGTTAACTGGTAATTTTATTTTTTTTGGTGTATGTGTGGCCTTGGGACTTTATAGTCATTGATAATTTGAGCTCCCTCCCCTCTGAAATTCCTTGGTGAATCTGAGCCTTGATAAATTTCTCTGTTTCCTCCATGGAAATTGTTCTATTTAAACTTTATATTTGTAATTTATAATTACAAATTATAGTTGTAATTATAAATTTATTTATATAAATTATAAATTTATATTTATAATTATAAATATAAATTTATATTTATAATTATAAATTATATTTATAATTATATTATATATTAATTATATATTTGTAATTATAAATTATATTTGTAATTTATATTTGTCATTTATAACAATTTTTAACAATTTTGTTACATTAGATTTTCCTAGGAAATTATTCATGCCTTTGTTTCTGAGTTTATTTTCATAGAGGTATGCAAAAGTAGTTTCTTGGAAATTTAATGTTTCCTGTGTTTTGGTGGTTATTTTCCTTTTGTTATTTCTTACTTTGTATACCAGTGCTTTGTCCTTTTTTCTGCCCTTGATTAAGTTAGCTAAGTGGTTTATTTATCTTGTTAATTAAAAAAATGGGATTCTCATTTATTAATTAGGTCTACTACATTCCTATTCTCTAGTCTTTCTGCCTTTATCTTTTTAAAATTTTTTTAAAATTTTTATTTATTTGTCAGAGAGCACACAGGCAGGCAGAGAGGCAGGCAGAGACAGAGGGAGAAGCAGGTTCCCCACCGTACAGGGAACCCGATGTGGGACTCCATCCCAGGACACTGGGATCATGACTTGAACCAAAGGCAGCTACTTAACTGACTGAGCCACCCAGGCATCCCATATCTTTAATATGTTGCCCTTGTGCTTTTTTTTGATTTTCCTTTTTTTCCTCATTTTTGAGTTCAAAAGTAAATACATTTTCATCTTTCATTTTATTGATATAGAATGTTTAAGGTTATGGATTTTCTCTGATCACTGCTTTAAATGTATTCCATAGATGCTGATATGTAGTATTTTTGTTATCACTATATTTTAGAAATTATATAATTGTGTTTTAAAATTCCCCCTACTGAAGAGTTGTTTATTAGAAGGTTTTAAAATTTTCAGGGTTTTTTTTTTCCTTTCTTTGTGGATGTTTCACATGTGCTTGAGAAAAGATGAATCCTCTATTATCAGGAAGTAAAGTTCAACACATATTCATTAGTTCTTCCTTACTGATTATGTTGGTTAGGTCTTCTATAACCTTATTGACATGTTGTCTATTTGTTCAGTTTCATGCTGTAACTGGTGTATTAAAATCTTCCATGTAAAATGTATTTTTGTCTCCTCATATCTCCTGTAGTTTCTGCCTTAAAAAGCTGGCTAGTAGGGTATTAGCAGTATAGTTATTTATACTTATTTTATCTCCATTGTGAACTGTGACTTCCAGCATTAAAAAGTGTTCCTGATTATTTAATGCTTTATGGCTTGAATTCTGTTTTGATGTCAAGACTGAAACCCTTTGCTTTTGTTTCCATTTACCTAGTGTACTTTTTAAAGAAAAGATTGATTTATTTATTATTTTAGAGAGAGAGAGAGAGAGAGAACACACAAGCAGGAGGGACAGAGGGAAAGAGAGAATCTCAAGCAGATTGCTCTGAGTGTGGAGCCCCACAACCCTGAGATCATGACCTGAGTTGAAACCAAGAATCGAATGCCTAACCAACTGAGACACCCAGGCAACCCAGCCTAGTATACTTTTGCCAATTCCTTTATTTTTAGCCTTTCTGACTTTGTTCTAGATCTTTTTCTTAGATACAGTTTATAGTTAGATCTTAACTTCATGAGCCAAATTGAAAATCTTTTTCTTATATTAGGTGAATTAAGCCCATTTATGTATATTGATATGATTGATATATTTGGTCTTAATTTTGTCATTATTTTATAACTACTAAATGTATTATATTTATTATATTTCTTTAGTGATAGGTTTTCTTTGCTCTTTTTGCTTTTAACTTCTTTTGGTATTTAGAAAGATTTGTGATTTTTGTCCTTGTATTTATGTCTTTTTTAATGCTCTTAGTGTCTGTTTTTAAATATAAACTTTTTAAATCTGTTTTTCAGTTTTCAGTAATATCCTTGATTTCAGTCTGCTGCCTGCACAACAGTATTTATTCAGTATTTTATTCTTTTCTCTTCCCCCCTCCTTTTTCTTACCATCTTACTTCTTACCATCTTATTTGCCTTATTTCTATATATTATTCTTCCACTACATCTAACATTAGGCCCACCATTAAATATATTGAATTAATCCTTTTGCTGAAGTTTCCTCAAGTTATCTTTTGATTTAATGGAAGTCATTCTTTCCTAGATTCTTCAAAAAGGGGGCTCATAGGAATAGAATTTCCTTGGGTTTTTGTATAACTGTTTTTCTATTGCCTTATTACTTGAAAGCCAACTTGTCAGGATATAAAATTCTTGGTTCATATTTTTTGTTCATAAATTGTTCTAGAATACTGTTTCATTCTTCCCATGATTTGTATATTGTTTTTGAGAAGTATGGTGCCTGTCTGTTTCTCTTGGCCTGGTAAATTGTTTAATCTTTTTCCTGGAAATGCTGAGAATTTTTACTTGATCCTTAAAGCCTAATCATCTTCCTGGACTGAGTCCCAGAGTTGATTGTTTCAGATCAGTTTTCTTGGACCTTGCTAGGTCCTTTCAGGTTTATGTAGATTCAGGTCATATTTTATTTTTGGAAAGTTTTAGGTTATGCTTGTGGATATTATCTCAGTTCCTTTGTTTTATTTTTAGTCTTTAGAGACTCTAGTTGTAAGTATGCTGATTCCTTTTTGTCTGGTTTCCATTTCAACCACTTTCTTTGCCTGTTTGTTTTATGTTATACACTGCCCCTTATTAAACTTTTGCTTAAATGTGTTATCCTTTAGGTTTCTTATAATTTCGACTCCATTTCTTAAATGGTTTTATCTTTTTCTTTTTCTGACTTCAGTCAGCTCTTATTTTATTTCCTCTTCTCTTTATATAGTAAAAAAAAAAATCCATTTTTTTCCTATTCGATGCAGTTTTTTTCTTTTTTTAGACATTTTAAAATTTAATAAACATATAATGTATTATTTGTTTCAGGCGCACAGATCTGTGATTCATCAGTCTTACAGAATTCACAGCACTCACCATAGCATATAACTCTCCTCGATATCCATTCCCCAGCTACCTCATCCTTCCCACCTCCTTCCCTTTCAGCAACCTTCAGTTTGTTTCCTGAGATTAAGAGTCTCCTATGGTTTGTCTCCCTCTCTGATTTTGTCTTGTTTAAATAAAAAATCCATTTTTGTTCTTGGTTTTTGAGTTTCTTATTTAAGGTGCCCCTCCATACCCACAAATGTTTGTTTGTAGACATGTAATTCAGTTTGAAGAGGTATGTTATAGGTTTTTGTATGTTTGTTTGTTTTTTGTTTAGTAACTAATTTTTTGGAGGAATTTTAATCATCTAAGAAATTTTTAATAGACTTTATTTTTAGAGCAGTTTTAAGTTCACAGCAAAAATGAACAGAAATTGCAGAGATTTCCTATTTACTTCCTCCCCTACCATCAGTCAACTTCCCTATTAACATCCCACACCAAAATGGTATATTTTTCTAAATTAATGAACCTACACTGACATGCCATTGTTGCTCAAAGTCCATAGTTTATATTTAAAGTATGCATTAGTTTATTATTAGTGTTCACTCATAGCATTGTACATACTATGGGTTTGGACAAATGTTTAATGACATGTATCTGCCTCTGTAGTATCCTACAGAATAGTCTCACTGCTATAAAGTCCTCTGTACTCCACTTATTCTTCCTTCCCATGCTCCCACCCCCAACCCTTGGAAACCACTGATTTTTACTATCTCTGTAATTCTTATTTCCAGAACGTTATATAGTTGGGATTATACGGTATGTAGCCTTCTCAGATTGACTACTTTCACTTAATAATGTGCATTTAAGAGTCTCCATGTCTTTTCATGGCTTCATTGATCTTTGAATGAATATTCACCTGCTAAAGGATATCTTAGTTGCTTCCAGTTTTGGCAGTTATCAATAAAGCCACTATAAACACCCATGTGTGAGGTTTTTATATGGACATAAGTTTTCAACTCATTTAGGTAAATACCAAAGAATACACTTGCTGGATTATATGGTAAAAGTATGTTTAGTTTTATAAGAAACTACCAAACTGTTTTCTAAAGTGGCTGTGCCATTTTGAATACCTAATTAAATGAGAATACCTCATTAAATGAGAGTTCCTGTTGCTCCACATCTTTGTCGGCATTTGGTGTTGTCTGTGTTTTGGATTTTGGCCATTCTAATAAGTGTGTAGTGGTATTTCATTGTTGTTTTAACCTGCAATTCCTTAAAAAAAAAAAACCTTTTTATTTATTTGAGAGAGAGTGTGAGAACACAAGTGGGAGTGGGGGAACAGAGGGAGAAGGACAAAGAGACTCCCCACCAGGCTTTATCCCAGGACTCTGGGATCATAACCTGAGCTGAAGGCAGACACTTAACAGACTGAACCACCCAGGTGCCCCTAATTTGCAATTCCTTAATGACATATGGTAAGGTGTCTATTTTCATTTTTTTGCATGGTTTTTAATTGGGGTGTTTATTTTGTTATTGTTGAGTTTTGAGAGTTCTTTGTGTATTTTGGATAACAGTTCATTATCACATATGCTATTTTGCAAGTATTTTCTTATAATTTGTGGCTTATCTTCTCATTATGTTGAAGCTGAAAAGTTTTTATTCTTATGTTTTCCCCCATTTACAGTACTTTTCTATAGATGAATACTGCTCACAACAGGTTTGGTGGTTTGGAGTCATTTACAGGATTTCTAGTACAAGAATACCATCTCTTGTTAGTATATCTACCTATAGTTTCTTTTTATCAATGGCCTAAAAAAATTTTGTGGCTGGTGGTTAAGGGAAGGGGTTTGTGTCCTTTTTTTTTTTTTTTGGTCTTGTAGGATGCTAAATTTTACCCCTCTTGATTGTTTTTGCCTTTACCAACAAGTATACCTCTTTTATTCATTTCCATTTCTCTCCCAGATTTGCCTTTCTAAGACTGCCTCTTTGAGTCCTTCTTTAGTTTGTACCTTCATGTACCAGGACTCTCTTTTTAGTACCTTTGTAATTAGGGTGTGCTTTTTCCCCCCAGGAGTTGTTTCACATCAATCCCCTCATCTCTTGATACTCCCTATGTATTAATCAGAGAAAGAACTAATAGGAGATATAGATATAGATATAGATATAGATATAGATATAGATACAAATATATATGATGGCTAATTTTATGTGTCTGTTTGACTGGACTGAGGAATGCTCAGACAGCTGGTAAAACATTATTCCTGGATCTCTGTTGACTCATGTGATTATGGAGACTGAGAAGTCCTACAATCTCCCCTCTGTATAATGAAAGCCCAGGAAAGCCAGTTATGTAATTCAGAGGCCTGAAAGCCAGAAAGCCAATTGTAGATTCCAGTCCAAGTCTGAAGGCCTAGAGCACTGAGTGTAGGAGATCAGTATCCCAGCTCAATAGTCAGGGAGAGAGAGAATCCTCCCTTATTCCACATTTTTGTTCTATATAGGCCCTCAATGGATTGGATGATGTCCACTCACAATAGGGAGGGCAGTTGGCTTACTTTACCAATTCAAATGCTAACCTTTTCTAGAAACACCCTCATGGGTGCACCTAGAAATAATGTTTAACCAGATATTTGGACATCCTGTAATCTAGTCCAGTTGACACATAAAATTAACTATTATACTCTAGCTCTCTGCAAAGACTTGTAGCAGAAGCTCAAGAAATAGTTCTGCTGGAAATTGGTGTCTGTTTTTTAAAAAATCTGTTTACAAGTAACTTGAAGTTTGTAGTGTTCTCTGTCTTCTAGATATGCTCAATGCATTAAATTTGTGTGGCTCTGTTTATTCTTTTTGTTGATTGGTATAACTTTTAGAAGATGTGTAAAGATTCAGATTTTGCTCAATATCCAGAAATTCCTGTCCTTATCATTTTTTATAATCTTTCAACTTCAAATTGCTAATTTTGTCATTAGCCATGTCCTTTTTTGTAAACTCTTTTATAAATTTTTAGGTACTGGCTTTGTCTTAGTCTAGGATGCTATAACAAAGTAATATGGACTGAGTGGTTTATAAACAATAGAAATTTTTTTTTTCATAACTCTGGAGGCTAGCAGTGTGGGGTCAGGGTACCAGCATGGTCAGGTTCTGGTGAGGATCCTCTTCTGGGTTGCAGACTACCAACTTGTATCCTTGCATGGTAGAAAGAGGGCTAAAAATCTCTGTGGGATCTCTTTTATAAGAGCCCTAATCCCATTCATTAAGGCTCTGCCTTCATGACTAATGACCTCCCAGAATTCCTATTTCCTAATACCATCACATCAGGGGCTAAGATTTCAATATATGAATTTGGAGGGAGGGGCACACAAACATTCAGGTCATACTGGGCATTTATTTCTTATCTCTCATTACTTTCTTTTCATAATTGGGTATCATTATATTATGGGTACAGTATCCTTTCAAGTATCTGAGATTACTAATTAGAAAATATAAAAAAGTTCTTTTCTGGTTTTTTGATTATTTCTGTTTCTACATTGGTAGTTCTGTTTATTTGCCTCAATCCTTCTCTTTGATGCTTTGGTTTTATTAATTTCAGAAGGCCTTTGGTTGCCTTTCCATATTTATGAATGGAAGTTTATATTATTAATATAATAGTCTAGCTTGCATTTCCTTTGCATTTGGGTAGGGCTATTTTAAACCAAAGTCCTTGTACTTGAATGGGAGGGGAGTAAGACTACAGTGGGGATGAGGGTCCTCTGAACAGATTTCCCTTTAGGATGCTTGGCTAGGTAGAAGGCAGGGCTTTATTTATCATAACAAAGAGGATATTTTCCTGGAGGCAGAGTGAGTGTCTTAGTCAATTCCCTTCTAGAAAGACCTGTTTTACATATTCTTCTGAGTCTTTTGTGAGGTCTTAAGTTTCTTCAAGCTCCACTCTGCTTTCTCCCCAGTTTTAAAACTCATAATCTAGGCTTTCAGGCAATTATAATTTGTCAAGGAAGGTGCTCTCAAGGTTGCAGAACAACCAGCTGCTCTCTATTCACAACCTCCAAGCAAGGTCAAGGTTGGCCTATATAATGGACATAACCTAGAAGCTGGTTAGAAAGCAGAACCTGGGACATTACCCCAGAATTTTTGAGTCAGAATTGGCATATTAAGATTCTCAGGTGATTGGTGAGGACACTCAAGTATGAGATATATTGTTATACATGACACTAGTTAATTACTTTGCCTGTCCTGCTCTCTGACTTCATCTCCTTCAAAACTGAGACTGTCCTGGAGTCAGAGGAAGAAGCTCTTAAGGTTTTCTCCCCCTCTATATTCAGGATTATTAGGAAGAGGAATTCACTCATATCTGCAATCCCAAAAAGATTTCATTCTTTTCTAGTGACATTATCTATTTTTGCTTCCTGCACAGAATATCCTAGTTTTTTCATTTTCAAATATTTAATGTATATTCTAGAAATGAATATTATTTAAGGAAAGTTGTGGCTGAGTATTTTTGTGAAGGAGGTGCAGTCTGTTAGACTATCTAGGAGGATTTTATGCAAATACTTCAAACAATTGCGTTTTATCTTATATCATGATGTACAGTAGACAAGCCCAGCAATGTAGTTTGTTCATCTATTTACTCATTCACAGTGGATTTTCAGGTTTATGGAGACTTTATTATTGGTCATTAACATCCCTGCTTCTTATCCCATTAAAAAAAGGGTGGTAGCAGGAATGGAATTTGAAATACGGAAGCTATATAGGAAGGGGGTGCCTGGGTAGCTCAGTCCATTGGGCATCTGACTTTTGGTTTTGGCTCAGCCATGATCTTGGGGTGTTGAGATCAAGCTCTGTGTTAGGCTCTGCACTCAGTGCAGAATCTGCTTGAGGTTCTTTCCCCCCTACCGCCTCCTTCCCCTTTGCTTCTGCCCCTGCTTGTACTTTCTCTCTCAAATAAATAAATAAAATCTTAAAAAAACAAACAAACTAACAACAACAACAACAAAAAAAAAAACCCCAAAACCCCGGAAGCTATATAGGAAGGAATATTTGAATGTAGAGAAAAGCCACCACATTCTGTGAGCAACCTGGCAGAGAATTTGATTGGCTTAGAGGCAGTGGGTGCCCTATAATTGGATGCTTCTGATAGAGCTGGATGCATGGGATGTGCAAAGGGATTTCTTCATTGTTAAAGAACTCAATGAAGTCCTTGATCGTGTTTCTTACTACTATTAAACTGTTGGCTATTCTCTGAATCAGTAGAGCTGATTCTTAAAGTTTCAGCCTTCTAGAATTCTAGATTTTTTTAAATTAAGAAATAACCCAAGAGCTTTTGGGTTTTTAAAATAAATCTTTAAAAATTTGGTATAAATTATAGAAAAATTTAAGTTTCTATCTAAAAATCTAGTTTCTGTCATTAAGCTGCAAAGATTGTCAATGCATGAAGAGTTGTGTTTCATCCAGATCTCTACCCATATTCCCTTCCTCCATTATCTTGAAGTAGATATCATTATCACTTCATCTGTGTTTCAGTATGCATTTCTTTTTCAATTAAAACAAATTTTTCTTAATTAAAAAAAATTTTTTTTCTTTTTTAGAGAAAGAGACTGGGGAGGGGCAGAGTGTGAGAAAGAGAGAAACTTAAGCATGCTCTATCTTGGAACCCAGTTTGGGCATCCTGAGATCATTACCTGAGCTGAAATCAAGAGTTGGATGCTTAACTGATTGGGCCACCCAGTATGCATTTCTAAAAGACTCTTTAAAACATAATACCACCATCACATCATATCATATCACATCACAAAACATCCTGAAATATACCTTAATATCACCAAATAATTTAGTCATTTTTTGTCTTTCTCAAAATATCTTTTTTTTCTTTTAACTTTGAATTAGAATCCAAAAAAGGAGGTAGAGTGGGTATATTGCCATTTGTTGCTCTATAGATTCTCCCTCCTTCTCTCATCCAAGAGCTTTTCATGTTCTACATGCACTGCTGTTTGCTGGCTTTCCTGTGCAGCACTAGCACATCTGGCTCTCTCATTGATTTGGACAGGGAATTACCATTATCATCAAGAGAGTACTAGTGTGATGGCCGCTAGTCCATTTTATTTTATTTTTATTCATTTATTCACCTATTTAAAATTTTTAATTCCAGGATATTTAATATACAGTGTTATATTTCATTATTTTCAGATGTACAATATAGTAATTCAACAATTCCATACTTTATCAGGGCTCATCAGGATAAGTGTACTCTTAATCTCCTTGACATATTTTTACCCCTCCACCCACTTCCCCTCTGGGGATTATTCTCATATTAAGGGTCTGTTTTTTGGGTTGTCTCTTTTTTTCTTCATTTGTTTTGTTTCTTAAATTCAACATATGAGTGAAATCACATGGTATTTAACTTTATACCCTCTAAGTCGATCTGTGTTGATGCAAATGGCAAGATTTCTTTCTTTTTTAAGGCTGAGTAATATTCTGCTGAATATATATATCATCTCTTCTTTATTCATTTGTCTGTTGATGGATGCTTGGGTTGCTGCTATAATTTGGCTTTTGTAAATAATTTAAATGTAAGTAATGTAAATAATGCTGCAATAAACATAGGCATGCATTTATCTTTTCAAGTTAGTGTTTTCATATACTTTGGGTAAATAGTAGTGGACTTAACTAGGTTACGTGGTAATTCTATTTTTAATCTACTGAGGAACCTCCATACTATTTTCCACAGTGGCTGCACCAGTTTTCATTTCCACCAGCAGTGCCTAATGGTTCCTTTTTCTCCACATCCTCACCAACACTTGTTGTTTCATGTGTTTTTGATGTTAGCCATTGTTACAGGTGTGAGGTGATATCTCATTGTGGTTTTGATTTGCATTTCCCTGATGTTGAGTGATATTGAGTATCTTTTCATATGTCTGTTTGTCATCTGTATGTCTTCTTTGGAGGAGTTTCTGTTCATGTGTTCTGCCTATTTTAAAATTGGATTATTTGTGGGGTTTTTTTTTTTGGTGTTTAGGTGTGTAAGTTCTTTATATATTTGGGGTATTAACCACTTACTGGCTGTATCATTTGCAGATATCTCCTCCTACTCTGTAGGTTGTCTTTTAGTTTTGTTGATAGTTTCCTTTGCTGTGCAAAAGTTTTTTTTATTTTGATGTAGTCCCAATAATTTAATTTTGCTTTTGTTTCCCTTGCTTCAGGACACATTTCTAGAAAAAGGTTTCTATGGCCAATGTGAAAGAAACTGCCTATGTTTTCTTCTAGGAATTTCATGGGTTCAGGTCTCACATTTAGGTCTTTCATCCATTTTGAGTTTACTTTTGTGTATGGCATAAGACAGTGTTCCAGTTTCATTCTTGTGCATGTAGCTGTCCAGTTTTCCCAGCACCATTTTTTGAAGAGACTTTTTTTCCCATTGTATATTCTTGCCTCCTTTGTCATAAATTAATTGACTATATAATTGTGGGTTTATTTCTGGACTCTATTCTGTTCTATTGATCTATGTGTCTATTTTTGTGGCAGTACCATACTGATTTGATTACTGTAGCTTTGTAGTTTATCTTGAAATCTGGGATTGTGATATCTCTAGCTCTGTTCTTCTTTCTCAAGATTTCTCTAACTATTCAGGGTGTTTTGCAGTTCCATACAAATTTTAGGGTTATTTGTACTAGTTCTGTGAAAAATGTTATTGGTATTTTGATAGAGACTGCATTAAATGCATGGATTGTTTTGGGTAGTATGGTCATTTTAACAATACTGGTTCTTCCAATTCATGAGCATCGAATATCTTCCCATTTGTTTGTGTCACCTTCAGTTTTTTTCATCAGTGTTTTATAGTTTTCAGAGTATAGGCTTTCACCTTCTTGGTTAAGTCTGTTCCTAGGCACTTAATTATTTATGGTACATTTGTAAATGGGATTATTTTCTTAATTTCTTCTTGTTCTACTTCATTATTAGTGTGTAAAAATGCAACAGATTTTGTGTATTGATTTTGTATCCTATAGCTTTATTGAATTCATTGATCAGTTCTAGTAGTTTTTTGGTGGTGACTTTTGGGTTTTCTGTATATTGTATCATGGCATCTGCAAATAGTGGAAGTTTTACTTTTTCCTTATGGATTTAGATACCTTTTATTTCTTTTTCTTGTCTGATTGCTGTGGCTAGGACTTCTAGTACTGTGTTGAATAAAAGTAGTGAAAGTGGACATCCTTGCCTTGTTCCTGATCTTAGAGGAAAAGCTGTCAGTTTTTCCCTAATGCATATGATGTTAGCTATGGATTTTTCCTATATGGCCTTATTATGTTGAGATGTGTTCCTTCTAAAATCACTTTGCTAAGAGTTTTTATCATGAATGGATATTGTACGTTGTTAAATGCTTTTTCTACATTTATTGAAGTGATCATATGGTTTTAATATTTTCTCTTATTAATGTGATGTATCATGCTGATTGATTTGGGAATATTGAATCATGCTTCCATTCCAGGAATAAATCCCATTTGACCATGGTGAATGATTTTTTTAATATATTGTTGGATTTAGTTTGCTAGTTGTTGAGGAATTTTATATCTCTGTTCATTGGAAATATTGGCCTGGAGTTCTCTTTTGTTATAGAATCTTTATCTGGTTTTTGTATCAGGGTAATGGTGACCTCATAGAATGAATTTGGAAGTTTCCTTCCTCCTCAAATTTTTGGAATAGCTATTAACTCTTGAAATATTTTGTAGATTTGACCTGCGAAACTGTCTGGTCCTGGACTCTTGTTTGGTTTTCTGATTCTGATGCAATTTAATTGTTGGCAATCAGTCTGCTCAAATTTTCTATTTCTTCCTGATTCAATTGTGGGAGGTTATATGTTTCTAGGAATTTATCCACTTCCTTTAGATTGTCCAATTTTTGGACATATAATTTTTCATAAGACTCTTTTATAATTCTTTGTATTTCTGCAGTGTTGGTTCTTATTTCTCCTTTTTCATTTCTTATTTTATTTGAGTCCTCTCTTTCTTCTGTTTTTTCTTTTTTGATGAACCTGGCTAAAGGTGATCAATTTGGTTGACTTTTTTTTATTTTAAGATTTATTTATTTATTTCAGAGGGAGAGTGAAAGCAGATACAGGAGGGGAAGGGGCAGAGGGAGAGAGAGTCTTTCTTTTTTTTTTTTAATTTTTAATTTTTTATAAACATATATTTTTATCCCCAGGGGTACAGAGTCTTTCTTAAGCAGACTCCAGTGTTGAGCACAGAGTGCAACATGAGGCTTGATCTCACAACCCTGAGATCATGACTGGAGCTGAAACCAAGTCAGAAGCTCAACCAACTGTGCCATGCAGGTGCCCCTGTTGTTCTTTTCAAAGAAACAACTACTGGTTTCATTGATTTGTTCTTTTTTGTTTGTTTGTTTCTATTTCATTTATTTCTGCTCTAATCTTTATTATCTCCTTTTTCTCTGTAGGTTTTGGGTTTTGTTTGTTCATTTTCTAGCTCCTTTAGGTGAAAGGTTTTGTTGTTTGAGATTTTTCTTGCTTCTTGAGGTAGTCCTATATTGCTATAAACATTCCTCTTAGAACCACTTTTGCTGCATCCCAAAATTTTTGGACCATTGTATTTTCATTTTCATTTGTCTCCATGTATTTTTTGATTTCCTGTTTGATTTCTTGGTTGGCCCATTCATTGTTTGGTAGCACGTTATTTAACCTCCATGTAATTGAGCCTTTTCTTTTTCCAGATCCTTCTTTTTAGTTTTATAGCTTCTTGGTCAGAAAATGTGTGTGGTATGACTTCAGTCTTTTTGAATTTGTTGAGACTTGTTTTGTGGCCTATGTGTGATCAATTCTGGGAAAGGTACCATGTGCATTTGAAAAGAATGTGAATTCAGCTGTTTTAGGGTGGAATGTCCTGAATTTATCTGTTAAATTCATCTGGTCCTATATGTCATTCAAAACTACTGTTTCCTTGTTGATTTTTTGTATATGATCTATCCATTGATGCAAATGGGATAATTAAAATCCCCTACTATTATTGTATTCATATCAATCTTTTCTTTTACGTTTGTTATTAGCTGCTTTATGTATTTGGGTGTTCCCATGTTGAGTGTGTAAATATTTGTAATAGTCATGTCTTCTTGTTGGATTATTTCCTTTATGATTATATAGTGTCCTTCTTTGTCTCTTATTATAGTCTTTGTTTTAAAGTCTATTTTGTCTGATATAAGTATTGGTACCCCAGTAGCAATTTCTTTTCAATTCTATTTGAATGATAAATACTTTTCCATCTCTTCACTTTTCAATCTACATGTGTCATTCATTAGGTATGAAAAAGTCTTTTATAGGCAGCATAGATGGGTCTTGCTTTTTTTTATCCATTCAGTCATGTTTTGTCTTTTGATTGGAGCATTTAGTCTATTTATGTTCAAAATAATTATTGATAGATGTGTACTTATTTACATTTTGTTTCTCGTTTTATGGTTATTTTTATAGTTCTTCTCCATTCCTTTCTTTTCTTGTTCTCTTCTCCCACAGTTTGCTGGCTTTCTTTAGTGATATATGTGGATTCTTTTATCTTTATTTGTGGTTTTTGATTTGTGGTTACTGTTAGGTTTGCATATAACATCTTCTGCATATAACAGTCTATATTAAGTTGATGGTCACTTAAATTTGAATCCATTCTTTCCTCCTCCCCTTCCCCTATGTTTTAGGTATAAGGTGTCATACTTTATATTCTTGTATTTTGTGAATCCCTTGATGGATTTTTTACAGATACACTAAATTTTACTGCTTTTATGCTTCCTACTTATCTTATTCCTTCTTAGAATCTTTCCTTTCCATTCAAAGGGTCCCCTTTAACAAATCTTATAGGGCTGGTTTAGTGGTGATAGATTCCTTTGACTTTTGTTCATCTGGGAAACTCTTTATCTTTCCTTCTGTTTTGAATGATAGTCTTTCTGGATAAAGTGCTCTTGGATGCAGGTGTTTTTCTTTCAGCACTTCGAATATATCATGCCATTCCCTTCTGGCCTGCTGTTTCTGCTGAAAAATCGGTTGATAGCCTTATGGGGTTTTCCTTGTATCCAACTGTTTTCTTTTCTCTTGCTGCTCTTAAAATTGTCTCCTTATCACTATGTTTTGCTATTTTAATTACTATATGTCTGGATATGGATTTCCTTGAGTTGATTTTGTTGGGGGCTCTCTGTGCCTATTAGATCTGGATTTCTGTTTTCTTCCCCAGATTTGGGGAGTTTTCAACTATTATTTCTTCAAATAAATTTTCTGTCCCCTTTTCTCTGTCTTCTTCTGGGATCCCTGTAATGCAGATGTTATGCTTGATGATGTTGTCAAGTTCCTTAAGTCTATTTTTATTTAAATTCTTTTTCTTCTCACCTGTCCAGCCTGATTACTTTCCATTTCTGTCCTCCAGGTGGCTGATCTGTTCTTCTGCTTCCTCTGATCTATTATTTATTCCATTCCGTGTATTTTTAATTTCAAGTATTGAATTTTTCATTTTTCTTTGGTTCTTTTTAATGTTTTCTGTCTCTTTGTTAAGGATCTCACTGAGATCCTCCACTCTTAAGTCCAGTGAGTAACTTTAAAACCACTACTTTAAATTCTCTGTCAGATTGATGTGGGTGTTGTCTAGTTGTATCTGTGAGACAAAGTGACATTAGGGTCCTCCTACTCCAGCATCCTCTGCATCTTTTCTAGTCCATTTTAAAGAAGGTCCTTTATTTTCCTATAGAGAAAATGGGAAGCAAGTTTTTACTCTTGATGAGGCATGAAAGAATATAGCAAAAGGTGAGGTAAGGTAAAGTTTCCAGGTTTGAGGAGAGAGGGGAGACATGATAAAGATTCTGAGATATTCCAGAGATCAAACTAAATTGTCCCCTATGTGTTCCATTCTTAATTTTGGATTATCTCATAATCTCTTCCAAACTCTAAAAATTACCTACTGAATTTGTACATCTATGGTCCCAAGGACTTGAAATTTTTATACAGAATTAGAGTCATAGAATGTTAAAGTTGGAAGAAGTACTTGAGAAGAACTTATGTCAGCCAGCCATTTTACGGATGAAGATGCCAAGAGAATGCTGTAAGACTAAAAGCATTATGAATTCTTTACTTCTGAATTAGAATAATATTTTTTAAAAAATAGGTTAATCGTTCTTAAATAAAATCTTTAAAAAAAAACATGGGGCACCTGGGTGGCTCAGTTGTTAAGCGTCTGCCTTTGGCTCAGGTCATGATGCCAGGGTCCTGGGATCAAGCCCCACATTGGCTCCCTGCTTCCACTCCCCCTGCTTGTGTTCCCTCTTTTGTTATGTCTCTCTCTGTCAAATCCCTGTCTGTCAAATAAATAAATAAAATCTTTAAAAAAATAAATAAATAGGTTAATCATTCTACCTCCTATATTAAGAACAGCTTTGAGGACTGCCATTTGAAAGAGAATTCCTAAAACTATGAAAGATCACAGAGTAACTGTTAACAGATGTAAATGGTACTAAAAAGTAGTTTGATTTTCTCCAATAAGAAGCCCCATAAACAGTATGCCAGTAAGCAGTCATATGCTTGGAATTAGGCATTTGAGTTGGGGTTACCAAGTTGTCTTGGTTTTTCTGAGACTGTTCATGTTTTAGCACTGAAAGTTCTGTGTCCCAGGAAGCTGTTCAGTCCTGGACAAACTGGGATGGATGGTCACCCTACATTTGACTCAGTTCTTATGGCAATGAGATAAATTTCAGTTAATTAAAATGTTTTTCATACCTAGCTTACTGAAAAAGGCAAATCATAGGAAAATATTTAACGTAAGAGTTTAATTAAATAAATAAATACCACATACACCATAAAACTGCCCCAGCATTTTGGGGTCACACCACATTTACCTTTATCATGTATACTTCTGCATTTATACTTAGTCATATTTAAAATGTTGCATTTGACTCATTAAAAATTCAGCTATATTTGTTACAGAGAAGATACTGAGATTGGAAAATGAAGAAATACAGTGTTAAAACATTTTCCATACCAAGAGGTATGAATTTTGTGGCATGAGCATTGGTTTCAGAGTCTGAAGACTTTGAATTTTAACTGTGCACATGGTGTATGATTTTGGGCAAGTCACGATTACTTTTTAAACATCTTTGAGGATTGGTTTCTTCATCTATAAAGTACAATTGTTATCAGCAACATGGTTATGAGAGTGGTTATATGGATTATATCGAATAGCATTTTGGTGGGTATCTAGCACATCATAGGACCTTAATGTTAAAAAGAACAATAGGGATTAAAATAGCCAAGTTTTGGTTCAAGAAATATGCTGTCCAGAAACCCCATTTCTTGTGCATTTTGTTTAGTTGAGGTTTTCACACTTGTGTTGAACTGGATAGAGTAGAAAGAAAACCCCCAATAATCCCACAGTAGTTGATATTACTCCATGTTGTTTAAAATATTTATCTTTCTATACCAAGATAAACTATATGAATTTGACTGTATTCAAA
This sequence comes from Mustela nigripes, assembly GCF_022355385.1. Classification (NCBI taxonomy): domain Eukaryota; kingdom Metazoa; phylum Chordata; class Mammalia; order Carnivora; family Mustelidae; genus Mustela; species Mustela nigripes. Next base: position 113,668,741 of record NC_081558.1, read on the forward strand.
ATCATTGTCATGATTTATTATCTCTCTTCTCTGAACTGAGGTCTGTACACAGCTGTGTCAGGAAATATAGCCCTTTATGTACACAGGTATTTTCCTGGGAGATCCCACCCTATTTGATCAGATGCTCTGGCTTCTGACTAGATACATCTGACTTCATCTGCATAGAGCTAGGGAGAGATTGTTGTGAGGAGCATTTGCCCTCAGTTGGCTGGGGAAGCCATGCAGGCATCAGCTGCTTATTTCGTAGGTCAAAGAACAGCCTGTGTTTATGTGCTATATGTATTTGCTGAGCCTTTCCCAGCTCCACCTGACTTAAGAGCCTCAGATGTCCTCTTAAAACATTTTTTTCTCAATGATTATTTGGTTCAAAGAAAAAAGGAAAGAAAAGAAAAACACTACTGACAGAAAAATAGACAAAATAAAACTTCCACAGGATGCAAACATATCTGTGAGAAAAAAATTGAAAGGGGGCAGCAGGACAGGGTTGAGCATGAACACTGGTATCAGAGAACACAGCGTTTAAAATCCAGTATTGCTGGTGTGATATTAGGCAAGTTATTTTATTTCTAACAACCTTTTTTTCCCCTTCTGTAAAGTGGTGATAACAATATTTATTGTATAAGGTTAAATAAAATTAAAAAAGAAATGTGCTTGACATATAATAGGCACTCAATGTACAGTGGCTGTCATTATCTAAAGTTATTTTCTTTGTTACTAACATCAGTTTGTTTTTGCCCTACTGCAGAACAGTTTTGGTCATTTCATCATTGCTGGACACATGTTGGGAACTTGATAAGGACGGATCTTTGTTCTTAAATTTTGTAGTATTTTTCTTTTTTCACAACTTGAATTAACTAATTCCTTGGTTTTTAAAACTGAGTTACATTTTACATGTAACAAAGTATATAAATCTCTAATGTATAGCTCAATGAATATTTGCCTGGTTATATACTGTGTAACAACCAGCAAAATCAGGGTGTGAAATATTCCTATGAAGGTTCCTTTCTGCTTCTTTCCCATTAATGTCTACAGCATTACCTCTTCGCTTGTTTACCTTCCTCCCCCAAGAAAATCTCACTTTTGTCACCACTGATTAGAAAAGTTGCAAATTATTTGGAAGTTGAGCAACCATCTCTAAATAATCTATGGACCAAAGAATAAATCACAAAGGAAATTAGGACTTTTATAAACTGAGTAACAATAAAACAGTATATCAAAATTTAAGTGATATATAGCTTTAGCTGTAAATACTTTTATTAGAAGAGAGGAAGGTTTAAAAATCAATGATCTGATCTTCCACTTTAAGAAGTTAAATAAGAGACTTGCAATTAAATCCAAAGAAAAGAAAGGGAAGGAAATTGTAAAAGAAAAAAGGTAAACGAAACAGAAAGCAAAAGACTAATAGAGTCCTATTTTAATTCCACAGTAATCAGACACCCTGAATGATTGCAGTCATTTAACATTTTTGACATTAGCTTTATGACCAAGGATAGTGGACTATTTTATAAATGTCCTATGTATATTTGAAAAAAAAATGGGTGTTCTGCAGTTGTTGGATGTCGGGTTCTTCAAAGTCAAGTCTATGTCCTTATTGGTTTTTAGTTACTAGGAGAAAAGTCTCTAACTTTGTGGATTTATCTGTTTTTCTTTTAGTTCTATCCATTTTTTAAAAGGTTTTTAAAATTTCTTTTTTTTGAGAGAGAGAGAGAGAGAAAGGGAGAGAGAATGAGTAGGGGAGACGGGCAGAGAGAAACAGACTCCCTGCTGAGAAGGGCACCCAATGTGGAACTCAATCCCAGGACTCTAGGATCATGACCTGAGCTGAAGGCAGAAGCTTAGTTGACTGAGCCACCCAAGCACCCTTGTTCTATTAGTTTTTGATGAATTCATTTTGAAACAATGTTGCTGCATATGTATATCTTTAGGATTGTTATATGTTCTTAATGAACTGACTCTTTTATCTTTGTGAATCACATGTCTCTGCCAGTACTTCTTGGACTGAATACTTTTTTTAATGTTAATATAGCCACACTGGCTTTCTTATGATTAGTGATTGCAGAGTATACCTTTTACCATCCTTTTTCTTTCTATTTCAGTTCATATTTAAAGCATAATCACTGGCTCCTGTAATCAGTATTTTCATTCTAACACTATTGCCTTTTAAATGGAGAAATATAGACCATTTCCATCTAATGTGATCACTGAAATTGGTTGGGTTTAAATCTACCATCTTGCTGTTTGTACCGTTTGTGACTCATTCTTTTTTTTCTCCTTTCCTGCCATGTTAGTCTGCTCTGGCTGCCATAACAAACCCCCACACACTGGATGGCTGAAACAAAAAATTTGCTTTCCCACCAGGTGCCTGGATGGCACAGTTATTGATTCTTGATTTTGGCTCAGGTCCTGATTTTAGGGTCATGAGATCAAGCCCTCCTTAGGCTCTACACTCAGTGGGGAGTCTGTTTGAGTTTCTCTCTCCCTCTGCCCCTCCCCACATGTGCTTGCATGCTTACTATCTCAAATAAATAAATAAATCTTTAGAAAAAAATTATTTTCTCAGAATTCTGGAGGCTAGCAGTCTAAGATCAGGGTTGTGGCTGATTCTGTTTCTAGCGAAGGCTGTCTTCCTGGCTGCTGATGGCTGTATTCTTCCTCTGTTTTCACATGGCAGAGCAAGAGCTCTGCTTTGGGGCGCCTGGATGGCTCAGTTAGTTGGATGACTACCTTCAGCTCAGGTCATGATCCTGGAGCCCTGAGATCGAGTCCCACATCGGGCTTCCTGCTGTGCAGGGAGTCTGCTTCTCCCTCTGACTCTCCCCCTTCTAATGCTCTCTCACTCTCATTCTCTCCCTCTCAAATAAATAAAATCTTAAAAAAAAAAATCTTTGCTGTCTCTTCCTCTTCTTAGAAGGACACTAATCCTGTCAAATTAGGACCCCACCCTTACACCTTATTTAGTCTTTATCACCTCCTTGCAGGCCCTTTCTGTAACTATAGTCACATTTTGAATTAGAACTTCAAGATACAAATTTTGGAAGGATATGTTCAGTCTATAGCCCTTGCTCTCTTTTTGAATTTTTCAGATATTTTAAGCATTCCACTTAATTTCCTCTATTGTATTTTAAGCAATGGTTTCTATAGTGTTATAGTATATAATACTATATATCATGTATTTAATATATACATATATATTTTGCACATATAATGTATTTAATATTTATTGTTTTCACCTTTTTAAAAAAGATTTTATATATTTATCTGACACTGAGAGAGTGAGCCCAAGCAGGGGGAGCAGTAGGCAGAGAAGGAGAATCAGGCTCTCCACTGAGCAGGGAGCTCTATGCAGGGCTCAATCCCAGGAACCTGGGGTCCTGAGCTGAAGGCAGATGCTTAACCAACTGAGCCACCCAGGCCCCCTGTTTTCACTTTTAAGAATCAGTAGTCTTTTTGTGAAATGAAAAACACAGCTGATAATATTTATCCATATATGCAATGTTTACGGTACTCTTCATTCTTTTTGCAGATTCAGGTTACTGTGTAGCATTATTTCCTTTCATGGATGGACATTCCTTAGCCTATTACCAGAATAAGCAACCACCACTTCAAATGAAAGCCTTTTCTAGTAGTAGTTGCTGGCTATGGAAACAACTCTTGACTCTTAACCCTCTCTGGAATTTGTTTATTTAGCTTTCTTTATTTTCAGTGTTCCCTAATGTCTTTTAAGGACAAATATGTTTTTTTTTTTTTAAAGATTTTATTTATTTATTTGACACAGAGAGAGAGAGAGAGATCACAAGTAGGCAGAGAGGCAGGCAGAGAGAGAGGGAGAAGCAGGCTCCCTGTTGAGCAGAGAGCCTGATGTGGGCCTCTATCTCAGGACCCTGAGATCATGACCTGAGCTGAAGGCAGAGTCTTAACCCACTGAGCCACCCCGGTACCCCAAATATGGGTTTTTTACTTAACCAGTTTGTTGTTGTTGCTGCACCAGCTGCTTTATGGGCACCTTAATCTCACACTGCATCTCATTAGATGTCAGCAAACCTCAGTGTCACTATCAGTGTTTTGGGCAATAAAGAAAACTAACTGAGCTGAAGAGGAGTCAGCAGCATTCATTGTGCAGCCTGGCCAGCTACCCTCGAGGTTTTTTTTTTTCTTACTCAAATTCAGTTAGTTAACATGCAGTATAAAATTAGTTTCAGATGTACAATATAATGATTCCACACTTTCAACCATCAGTGCTCATCGCAAGTGCACTCCTTAATCCTTATCACCTATTTCTCACATACTCCCCACCCCCTCCCTTCTGATAACCATCAGTTTGTTCTCTGTGGTTGAGTCAGTTTCCTGGTTTACATTTCTCTCTTTTTTTCCCTTTACTCTTTTGTTTTGTTTTCTTAAATTCCACATATGAGTAAAATCACATGGTATTTGTCTTTCTCTGACTGACTTATTTTGCTTACATAATACTCTCTAATAGTTTTTTTTTCCAATGTAAGAACAAAAGTCTTCCTAATCATCACTGAATCTCCTTTTCAGGCTGTTAATTTTTCTTACCCTTTCATGCTTCCCACTTTGTTCAGCCTGGAGAACATCCTTTAATATTTCTTGAAGTGAATGCCTACTGGCGATAAATTCTCTCAGCTTAATTATCTGGAAACACCTTTATTTCACCTTCATTTTTAAAAAAGATTTTATTTATTTATTTGACACAGAGAGAGAGAATGAGAGAGAGCACAAGCAAGGGGACCAGAGAAAGGAGAAGCAGACTCCCTGCTGAGCAGGCAGTCCAATGTGGGGCTTGATTCCAAGACTCTAGGATCATGACCTGAGCCAAAGACAGTTGCTTAACCAACTGAGCCACCCAGGCACCCCTCACCTTAATTTTTTAAAATAAATTTTTATTTGGTATATAATGCTAAAAGGGTCCCTTTTTTCAGGTTACTCCTTGAAAGATAACATTCCATTGGATTGTAGCTCCCATAGTTTCTGTTAAAAAGTCAGTGATTGTTTTTTGTTTAAACATTAATCTCCTGGAGGTAATGTGTCTTTTTTCCCATTGGTTGCTTTTTTTTTTTTTAAGGTTTTATTTATTTATTTGACAGACAAAAATGACAAGCAGGCAGAGAGGCAGGCAGAGAGAGAGGAGGAAGCAGGCTCCCTGCTGAGCAGAGAGCCTGACGTGGAGCTCGATCCCAGGACCTTGAGATCATGACCAGAGCTGAAGGCAGAGACTTTAGCCACTGAACCACCCAGGTGCCCCCCCATTGGTTGCTTTTAAAGGTTTCTCGTTATCTTTAATTTTGAGCCACTTGGCTCTGATATGTCTGGATGAAGCTTTCTTTGTATTTATCCTGCTTGGTATTAGAAGAGCTGCTTGAATCTGTGAATTGATGTCTTTGATCAGATATGGAAATTTCTTCATTGTTACTTTTTAAAATATTGTTTCTGTAACATACTCTCTCTCCTTTCCCTCTGGGACTCTGTTTATGGCCCATATCTCTTTAACATTCTATCCTATTTCTCTGTGTTTCACTTTGAATATTTTCAAGTTGTATGTTTTCAGTTTCACCTATCTTGTCTTCTGCTATGTTCAGTCTGCTGTTAAATCCACTGAGTTCTTAATTTCAGATATTGGTGTTTTGTAATTCTAGGAGGCTCATTGATTCTTTATTATAGTTTCTAATTCTCTGCTGAAATAATGTATCTTTTGATCTATTTTGTCTACCCTTTCCTCTTTTTTTAACATATTGATCATAATTACATTAAAGTTTTTTCTGCCAAAACCCAGGATTATCTTTGAGTTATTGACTATTTTTGACTTTGAGTTATTGACTATTTCATATCTTATTTATTGTTTTCTTCTTGCTTTTTTGCATTTCTAATAATATTTTATGCTGGATATTGTAGATTATACGTTATAGAGGCTTATTTGCTTACAAAAAGTATTGAGTTTGATCTGATGGGAAGTTAAATTACTGGTAGTTCACCTTGATCTTTTTGAAGACTGCTTTTTAGGTTTTCTTAGGGCAAGTCTATTTCTGCTTGGTCCTTATTCCTAGAGTATAGCCTTAATCCTGTGGCAATTCCTATGATGTTTCATTTATCCTAGAGTATTGCCTTTCTGGAGTTTCACCTGAAGGCCCAGGCTGCTCTTCAAAGTCTGTCTGTTTTGGGTAGGTCCAACGCCTACTGTCTTTCTTTCCCCAGAACTACACAAACTTTATAATTTTTCATCAGTTTTCACATGTGTAGTTGCTCTTCTCTGTCAGCCTTCTGGAGTCCTGCCTGAAATAGTGGGGTGTGGGCATTGGCAGCGTTAAAGGAGAACTTCCATGAAAATTTCTGGGGTTCCCTCTATGTTCCTCCTCAAGTTCTAGCAACTTTTGCTTCTATAATCCCCAGTCTCTGCCTCTTTTACCCAGTGAGACCACCCCCCCCACACACACACCTTGTACTGTGGCCTGGAAAGTGTTCCCAGTAAGAGAACCTGGGTCATTGTAGAACTTTGATAATGGCTTGGTCCAGGAATACCTATTTCAGATCAACTACTTGTGTTTTCTCAATGTTTGCTTAGATCTTAGATCTTCTGCCTTACCCCCATACAGGCACTCATTATGGTAAAGCTTATCTTTTGCCTAATATTAGAGAGTTATTAAACGTTTACTAGAGGCCATCTACTTTTCATGTACTTGATCTCTTTTCATTGCCATGACAAGGACATATGAAATAATCATAATATTAGTATATATACAATGTATATGTACCAAGCACCAGGCATTGTTTTGAGCCTCTTGTGTATTTCTTATCCATACTCATTTAATCCTTACATCAACCATATAGATAGGTACTATTTTGGTTCCTACTTAACAAATGGGGTCTCTTAGAAACTATAGAGGTTAAGTAATTCCACCTTCCACCCCCATACACACTATATAAATGGTGGAATTAATGTTTCATACCTAGGCAATCTGGCTTCAGAATTTATGCTTTTAAGGACTTCATTTTTGGTGGTATTATTTTCATTTTATGGGTGCGGAAACTGAGCTTTAGAGAGGGTGGGTGACTTCCCCAGGTCACAGTGCTATTAAGTGGCAGCTCTAGGATCTAAGCCACTAGAATCCAAAGCCTTTGCTCTTTCCTGTATATAATAGTTCCTCCCAAAGAGAGAAAGAAGAAAAATGTTTTCATTTGGGGGATATTAGTTTAAAAGAATTTTTTGAGGACTTGGAAGGGAGTAAAACAGCTTCCTTTCATTCTTGATGAGAATAATATCTTCTTGTGCATATAATTTTCTGGCTGTTCATCATTGGGCATTGGAAGGGGGTTGTAATTCCCATAAACGTGGTATTTCTGAACACCTCTAGAATTCACTCCTAAGGAAGCATATTGATAGCTCCATGTATGTCAGTTTTGGGAGTGGAAGGATGGCAGAGCTCAACCTTGCTTTCCTTTGCATATACTTACACATATGATTCCTACCTGACATGTGCATTTTCCTCTAAGTCTGAGCACATGTGCTCCTTGGGTGTTTTGGACACTTGCCAGCCATAAACAGAGCCTTGAGAGGGTTTGAGACAACAAATAATTCTGTTTTGTTAAGGCTGCCGGGCTTAGATGAAGAGAGGAAGTTGATTCTTTTGTCAGGGAAGTCAGACCAGGTTTTCCCTTGTGCCACATGGCGTGTTTACGCTTGAGCCCAGGGTACCAGAGGCTGTAGAATATCCTGGTGAGGGAGCTGCCCAGAACCCATGTGTCTCACCTGGTCTCTGATACTGATCATCCTTTTTTGCAGTGTGGAGGCTGCCAGCATCGGATTCATCATTGTTATCGACCGGCGACGGGACAAGTGGAGCTCCATAAAAGCATCATTGACACGAATAGCTGTAAATATTCACTTTTGTGCTGTTATTATAAGAAGTAATTTAAATTGTTTGTTCAACTATTTTCTCTCAAAGTCACAGGGAAAAGGCAATTGTTTTATGCCAAATTTTAGGAAGGTCTTTGTAGCAGAGGCTGTTGGGTCACATCCATGTTCCCTCTGCCACCTGCCTGTCTTGACAGACAATTCCTGAGCCTGTCAAAATCTTCCTGAATCTACCTTATTGACCTCTTTGGTCACTGAATGGGGGGCGAATAGGGAGTGCTGGGAAGTTAATGCCCCAGGAGTGACAAACGACTGAGTTATGGGAGTTGATGGATATGGGAGTTGATGGATAAATGCCCCAGCCTCCACACCCCTCAGAATTCTGAGATATGTACCACACAGTATCTCAGAGAGCCCCAACCCTTCTTGCCCCCTGCAGTGCCCCATCTTATTACACTGGCTTTCTTGTTATCACTTTCTCACTCTCCCCCACTCCTCTGTGTTTCCTGGGATCACTTCCTCAATAAACTATACCCAAATCCTTGTCTTAGATTTTCTTTGGTGAGGGCGGTCACCCAGTGTAAGCCAGCCTTCATTTTGTTATTCAAATTAGTTTTCCACATACTGAAAGATACTGGACAAAACAGACAAAATATAATATGTGCTTGCTTTTGGTATGAGATTGTACAACCTTGGATGAATTTCCTTTTCCATCTATTTAGTCTGATTTTGATCCCTGTTTGTTGCCTTTCAGCAAGTAGATGTATCCTTTCTCTCTGTGGGGACAGGGAACTCAACCACATGTGCAGGGAGAGACACCTCAGGGCAGCCATGCCAGCATTTCCACCAAAGCACAGGCTTCCTAGGGCAGTTGAGAAGGCCGAAGAGGATGGGATATGGTAGGGTGATGTGTGTGTGGAGGCTGGGGTAGGAGAGGGACTTTAGAAGCCTCATTCATGCCTACTTACAAAGGTAGTCACACATGCAAACATGCACATACATGGAGTCTCAGACCTAGAGCCTCAACCAGAAATACAAATAGTGTCTCAGTCTATTTGTCCTACCATGATGTAACAAAATGCAAGCTGCTTCTGTTTAGGAGCTTGCATTTCAAACATTGGGGGAAAGGAAAACTCCCTTCCCCTTGTGTATGGATTGTTTTGTTCCTTTGGTTTAGTTTTGGCTAAAATTTTTGGGAAAATTTTAGTTTTTGGGAAAAATACAATGGTAGTTGATGGCTTGAGGCTTTAGACCCTTGACAGGGCCCATGAATATTTTAGAGGACTGGCCTCAAGAGAGTTCTGGTTTTCCAGGATCCATTGACAATACTTGAATAATCTAAGACTTGAGCCTAATTTGTTCAATAATTACATTATCTTTATGAGTAAAAGACACTGTAGCACAGGGATCCCAAAACCTGGCTTCCAATCAGAATCTCTTCAGGTACTTGTCGAAAATAGATATGTGAAGTTCATCCCTATTCTAGTGAATCAGAATATTCCAAGCTAAAGACCAGATTGCTTTTTAATACTTTTTAAAAGATTTTATTTATTTATTTGACAGACAGAGATTACAAATAGGCAGAGAGGCAGGCAGAGAGAGAGAGAGGAGGAAGCAGGCTCCCTACTGAGGAGAGAGCCCTATGAAGACCAGATTACTTTTTAACAAGCACTTTAGGAGGTTGCTTTTTGGGAACCACTAGAAGGAAAGAAAGCCATGAGCAATGGGAGGCTTGGAGTCCCCGTTTGTGCCATTAAGTTGTTATATGAATCTGAGTTATCTCATTTCTCAGGAACTTGCCTCCAGAGGAAGGCAATGCTTCTTGAAAGCAACTTGGCAATAACATGCATCAGGAATCATTGAAATACTAAGTCTTTGACTCAGTAATTCTTTTGGGAAACTATCCAAGGAAAGTATTCCAAAATGTGGATTAAGATATATAAAAGTATGAAAAAGTCTAAATCATTAGCAATAAGGGATTGGTTAAGTAATTGTGCACCCATGAAAGATAATATTTCCAAAGAATTTTTAAATAATAGAAATAAAACTCATGGTATAATATTAAGGGCAAAAAACATGTTACAAAATATTTCTACAGTGTGAATTTAACCATGATAAAGATATTTCAGTTGAGAAAATAGCCTGTAAATAATTAGATTGGAATATTAAAAATGGCTATGAGATCATGGGTAGTTTTGGTGGTTTTCTTTTTCTAATATATACTTTTATTTCCAATTTTTTCTGTAAGAAGTTTGAAATACTTTTATAATCAGAGAATTTTTTTTGTTGTTTTTTGATTTGTTTTGATTTTTAAGGAAAGGTTTGTTTTTTTCAAACAGTATGTTTTTCAGCTCTGAAATCCTGTGATATATACTCTAATTCTTTGGCATCTGTGTTGTCTCCTTAAACTTTCCTGTCTGTGATCTTGGGCAAGAGGAGACCAATGGATGTGACATTTGCCCTGAAACTTTCCATGATCCTTCCAGGTAGCATTTCCAGGAAACTTGCAGCTCATATTCATCCTTCGTCCATCTCGCTTTATCCAGAGGACATTCACTGACATTGGCATTAAATATTTTCGAGAAGAATTTAAAATGAAAGTGCCGGTAAGCATGACTTTTCATCTTGTCTGCATTTGGTCAGGGCCTGTCTAGAAGGTGACATTTGAGCTGAGTTTGTAAGGGAGGTAGGTCTCTATAGGCAGAGAGAGGAGAGGCATTCTGTATAGAGTGAAGAGCACATGTAAGGACATGGAGACGGGAAGGACATATTTTACGTGAGGTCCACAGGGAGGCCCCATTCTTGTTGGACTATATATAGGACAATTGTTTGGAAGAAGAAAAGTAGAAAACATGGAATAGGTTTTCGCTGTAAGAATAAGAGCTCTGGATTTTATTCAGTAGGCAGGGGGGATCCAGTGAAGGTTTTTCAGTTGGAGAATAACTTGGGTAAAGTGGTATTGCAGTTATATAATCTGAAGGTAGAAGTGACTGAAAGAGGGAGAGTTATTTTAATAGTATGGGTAAAAGAAAATAAGGATCTAAAATAAATATAGGCAACTGTAGAGTAAAAGTAAAACCAATATGTGATATACTCATAAAACAAAAATAAATTAAGATGACAAGAGTAAATATTTTACTGATAACTTTGGCAGAGATGGGGGAAACAGGCACTTTCATACTTTGCTGACTGAAATGAAGTTGGTAATGACCGATATGAAGGACTAATTGGTGCCATTTATCAAAAATTAAAGGATTTACACTCATTGACCTTCCAATAAAAGTTATTCTACAGATATTCTCATACATGTGTATATATAATGATATTAATTACCAAATCATTTGTAAGAATCAATGATTAGATTGGAAATACCATAAATAAAATGGTTAGGAATACCATAAATAAAAAAATAAATAATGGTCTGCACAATCAACTAAATACTTTGTAGCCAGCAAAAGTGATATGGCATACAACCACAAGAAAAGCAAGTGGCAGTTATCATACACCTAACCAATGACCCAACCAAAAGAAATGAAAACATGCGTCCACAAAAAGACCCTTACAAACACAAATGTCCATCAACACGTGAATGGATAAAGAAATTGTGGCATAGTCACATAATGGAAGAACAAGCAATAAAAAAGAGTGAAGTATTGTTTAACAATATGGACACTCTCCATAATATTCTCCTGAAAGAAGGAAATTAACCACTAAAGAGTATATATTCTATGATTCTTCTTATGTAACATTTAAGAAGAGACAAAACTGAACTAGAAAATCACAATGATGGCTGCTGTTAGGGCTGAGGTGGAGTGGAGATTGATTGGAAGTAGGTATAAGGGAATTTTCTAGGGAAATGTGTATCTTGATTGGATGGTGTTACATGTGTGTATACAGTTGTCAGAACTAATTGAACTATCACCTTAAAATCTGTGCATTTGATTGATGTAAATTACATCTCAATTGAAAAAGAAAAAACAAAAAGGAAAAAATAGGTAAGATGAATCGATAGTGATAGAAAAGTTTCTAATATATATTTTTGTTTCAGTTTTTGTTTAGTTGGAAATAAACTCAGAAAAATTTCAAGAATAAGATTGATACAAAGAACATTCTATGCTCTTTACCCAGATTCATTCACCTATTGTTAGCATTTTATTCCCATTTGCTTTATTATTTACTTATTATTTGCTCCTCCTATAGATAGATTACCTCTTTTTCTCTATTATACATATATAAATATATATATTTATTTCTCTATTCATAGTATATATAGATAGGTTTAAATATAAAGAGATATGTATATTATACATATATGGAATATGTATATGTATATTTGTATATATAGGATCTAGTTTAGGATCAAACAGTACACATAGTTGTCATGTCTCTTTAGTTTCCTTTAATCTGAAATATTTCTACAGTCTTTCTTTGTCTTCTATAACATTAGCATTTTTGAAGAATACAGTCCTTTAAAAACAAAACTTTCCTTATTTGGGGGTCACATGATGATTTCTCGGGATTTGATTCAGATAATGCATTCCTAGTTAGAATACTGCTTAAGTGATGTCATGTCCTTCTTATGGTGTCACATGTGGAAAACACAGTGTTCATCTGCCCTCCCATTGATAACATTAATTTTGGTCCCTTAGTTAAAGTATTGTCCAGTTTCTCAAATGTTTCCATTACAACTAATACAGAATCTTTGGAGAAACATTTTAAGATCACACAAATACCCTGCTCCTCAAAAGATTCCTCTCTATATTTAATACCTATTGGTAATTCTTACCTGGAATGATCTTTATTAATTTGATTGCAAAATAATGATTTCCCAACTATAATACTCTCTGAACATATACTAATCAGAAGTTGGTACTCTACTGTAAGCTAGAGCTTTCCCTTCTCCCTTATTTGTCTATCATCATAAGACATACATATGTCTCTTTCTCTCTAAATATATTTATTTATCCTAGAAATCATAGAGTTTACACTGGTACTTTAAATTTTAGGTCATCATCAGTGATCCCTTATGTGGGAAACTTTACACTAGTTGCATGTAAAAAAGTAATTTAATCTTTAATATTAAAAAATCTGGCAAAACCCAGAAAACATCCATCATGAAAGCAAGATACTTTCTGTAAAAAGAAAGTCACATAGTAGGTCATTAAAAAAAACTTTTTTAGGTCTTCTAGCATGTATTTTTAAGTGGGGATAAAAGCAAAGGGAAAATAATATGGATAATATATTCCCATTTGAATAAAATAGAAGTGGCTTGTATGTGATTGCATATAATAGCACACCTTGGGAAGGCTGTATAAGACATCAAAAAACTGGTTGAAGTGATTGCCTCTTGGATGTAGAACTGGAGGTCTGGGGGTAGGGGTGAGAGGAAGACTATTTTCAATTTAGCTTAACTCTTTCTGTTTGAATTTATTATCACATACGCATATTAACTGTTCAAAATCAAAAAGCTCACTTTAACTGAAATTGCTCTGAGAAAATATTTAATCCATCTCAATGAAAACTGACTGTATCTCAGATAAGGGATTTTTCTGTTTCTTTTCCCACTTTTATTTTCCCTCTTTTGGTTTAATTTTATATTAATACTCAAATTTCCTAAAACACTTCTTCCCTATATTTTGGGTGTTAACCAGACACAAAAGGTATTTCCTATTCTATTTTAAATACTTATTTCAAAATAACTTGAGTGTTTAAGAGAAAATGTAAGCCATAAGCTTCTTATTCCATTTTCCTGAACTGAGTAACAGCACTGGGGAAGGGATGACTTACAAGAAATGAATGAACTTTTTGTAATCCTCATAAGCTTGTTCCCCTTCAGAGATAAAGAAAATTGTTTCGTGTCACTCAAAAAGGTTTGGAGTTAGCACTAAACATTTGACCAAATGTCAAATACATGTTTCTCTGGTTGTGTATAAAACACATCTCTCCAAGAGATAGTATGTATACAGATACATATGTGATTTATGCCTTGCTTTTCATGTGGTACATCTATACTAAAGAGAGAAGGACCATCTACTTTGTGTTGATACCATGTTTTTAGTTACTTCTATATGTGGTAATGTATATTGATACCTTGTCCATTATATTTTCAATTTTAAACTTAAAATCAACTTTTTAAAAGCTCTCTGTCACTCATACTAAAGGCTTATTAGTAGGGCATTTTTAAAGATTTTTTTTTTTTTAATTTGACAGAGAGAGATCACAAGTAGGCAGAGAGGCAGGCAGAGAGAAAGAGAGAGAGGAGGAAGCAGGCTCCCTGCTGAGCAGAGAGCCCGATGCGGGACTTGATCCCAGGACCCTGAGATCATGACCCGAGCCGAAGGCAGCGGCTTAACCCACTGAGCCACCCAGGCGCCCAGTAGGGCATTTTTAAATGTTAAACATTTACCTTGTCAACTACTGTTTCACCTGTGGAAGATGATCACATTCTCTCTGTTCTTTTTTTTTTTTAAATTAGATTTATTTATTTTCAGAAAAACAGTATTCATTATTTTTTCACCACACCCAGTGCTCCATGCAATCCGTGCCCTCTATAATACCCACCACCTGGTACCCCAACCTCCCAAACCCCCGCCACTTCATGAATCATGAGAGACTATGGACTCTGAAAAACATTCTCTCTGTTCTGATGCACCACAGAGTTCAGTGTAATGTTACCAAACTTGATGGAACTAGACTTCAAAATACATTTAGCCTTTTATTTATTTTTTTAAAGATTTTTATTTATTTATTTGACAGACAGAGATCACAAGTAGGCAGAGAGAGAGAGAGGAGGAAGCAGGCTCCCCGCTGAGCAGAGAGCCCGATGTAGGGCTAGATCCCAGGACTCTGGGATCATGACCTAAGCTGAAGGCAGAGACCTTAACCCACTGAGCCACCCAGGTGCCCCTACATTCAGCCTTTTCAATGACAGTCCAAGCTGTTGGTTTGTCTTCCTTGCTTTGTTTTTATTTTCTTTTAATCTTTAATTTTTTTAAATTCAAATGTTACTTAGTTAACATACAGTGCAGTATTGGTTTCTAGAGTAGAATTCAGTGATCCATCACTTACCTAAAATAGTCAGGGCTCATCACAAAAATGATACCCTTCACCCATCCTTCACCTATCCTGTCCCATCCCCCCACCTCCCTCCCTCCGTCAACCCTCTTTGTTCTTTTGTTCAGAGTTTCTTATGGTTTATTTCCCTCTCTCCCTTTCTTCTGCCCCCCTTCCCACATGTTCATCTGTTTTCTTTATTAAATTCCACACATGAGTGAGATCATATGATATTTGTCTTTCTCTGACTGGCTTATTTCACTTAGCATAATACACTCTAGCTCCATCCATGTCATTGCAAAAGGCAAGATTTCATTCATTCATTATTCAGGTGAATAATATTCTATTGTATATAAATACCACATCTTTATTTATTCATCAGTTGATGGACATTTGGACTCTCTCCATAGTTTGGCTGTTGTTGATAATGCTGCTATAAACATCGGGGTGCATGTAGCCCTTCAAATCTGTATTTTTGTGTCTTTTGGGCAGGTATCTAGTGTAATTGCTGGGTTGTAGGGTAGTTCTGTTTTTAACTTTCTGAGGAAACTCCACACTGGCTGCACCAGTTTGCATTCCCCCCAATGGTACAAGAGGGTTCTCCTTGTCCTACATCCTTGCCAACGCCTGTTTCTTGTGTTGTAAATTTTAGCCATTCTCACAGGTGGTATCTCATCATGGTTTTGATTTGTATTTCCTTGATGATGAGGGTGCTGAGCATCATCTCATGTGTCTGTTAGCCACCTGGATGTCTTCTTTGAAAAGGTATCTGTTCATGTCTTCCTCCCATTTCTTGAGTGGATTATTTGTTTTTTTGGATGTTGAGTTGATAAGCTCCTTATAGATTTTGGATACTAACCCTTTATCTGATATGCCATTTGCAAATATCTTCTTCCATTCCTTAGGGTGTCTTTTAGTTTTGTTGATTGTTTCTCTCATTGTTTGGACGGTTTTTATCTTGATAAAGTTCCAATAGTTCACTTTTGCCTTAGTTTCCCTTGCCTCCTGTAACCTGTCTAGAAAGAAGTTGCTAGAGCCAAGGTCAAAGAGATTTCTGCCTGTGTTCTCCTCTAGGAATTTGATGGATTCCTGTTTCACATTTAGGTCTCTCATCTGTTTTAAGTTTTATTTATTCATTTATTCATTTTATTGTCTTATGTTAGTCACCATATAGTACATCATTAGTTTTTGATGTATTCTAAGATTCACTGTTTATATATAACACCCAGTGCTTCATGCAATACATGTCCTCCTTTAATACCCGCCACCAGGCTCACCCATTCCACCACCTCCCCTCCTCTCTAAAACCCTCAGATGTTTCTCTGGAGTCCATAGTCTGTCATGATTCCTCTCCCCCTCCAATTTCCCCCCACTTCACTTTTCCTTTCTTTCTCCTAATGTCCTCCATGTTATTCCTTCTTGACTTATTTCATTCAGCATGATCTCCTCCAGTCCCATCAAGGTTTTTGTATATGGTGTAAGAAAGTGGTCCAGTTTCATTCTTCTGCATGTGGCTGTCCAATTTTCCCAACACCATTTATTAGAGAGACTATATTTTCCCACTGGGTATTCTTTCCTGCTTTATCAAAGATTAGTTGACCATAGAGTTGAGGGTCCATTTCTGGGTTCTCTATTCTGTTCCATTGATCTACATGTCTGTTTTTGTGTCAGTACTACACTGTCTTGACGATTACAACTTTGTAATATAGCTTGGACACAGTACTAGAAGTCCTAGCTTCAGCAATCAGACAACAAAAAGAACTATGCACCCAAATTGGCAAAGAAGTCAAACTCACTCTCTGCAGATTGACATGATACTCTATGTGGAAAACCCAAAAGACTCCGCCCCAAAATTGCTAGATCTCATATAGGAATTCAAAAAAGTGAAAGGCTATAAAATCAATGCACAGAAATCAATGGCAGAAAGAGAAATTAAGGAATCTTTTGTATTTACAATTGCACCCAAAACCGTATAATACTTAGGAATAAACCTAACCAAAGAGGTAAGGGAAACTGAAAACTATAGAACACTTATGAAGGTAGTTGAGGAAGACACAAAGAAATGGAAAAACATTTCATGCTCATGGATTGAAAGAACAGATATTGTTAAAATTTCTATGCTACCCAGAGCAATCTACACATTCAATGCAATCCCTATCAAATGCCATCAACGTTTTTCACAGAGCTGGAACAAATAATCCTAAAATTTGTATGGAACCAGAAAAAGATGATGACTAGCCAAAGGAGTGTTGAAAAAGAAAACCAAAGCTGGTGGCATCACAAATCCAAACTTCAAGCCATATTACAAAGCTGTCTCCATTTCATTTCTTTCACTCTTGTCATTATTTCCTTTCTTTTATTGTCTCTGGCTTTGTTCTTTTTTTTTCTAGTTCCTTTAGTATAAGGTTAGGTTTGTTTGAGAATTTTCTTGCTTTAAAAAAAATTTTTTTTTAAGATTTTACTTATTTATTTGACAGAGAGAGAGAGAGAGAGAGAGACAGACAAACAGCAAGAGAGGGAGTACAAGCAGGGGGAGTGGGAGAGGCTGGTTTCCTGCTGAGTAGGGAGCCGGATGTTGGACTCAATCCCAGGACCCTAGGATCATGACCTGAAACAAAGGCAGATTCTTAATGCTTGAGCCACCCAGGTGCCCCAAGACTTTTCTTGTTTCTTGAGGTAGGTCTGAATCGTTATAATCTTCTCTTTTGGAACAGCTTGTACTTCACCCCAAAAATCTGGACTGTTGTATTTTCATTTTTATTTGTCTCCATGTGTATTTTTTTATTTCTTCTTTGGTTTCTTGGTTGACCCATTCATTGCTCAGTAGCATGTTATTTAGCATGTATTTGTGTTCTTTCCAAATTTTTTCTTGTGGTTGATTTCTGGTTTCATACTATTATGGTCAGAAAAGATGCATGATATGATTTCAGCCTTTTTGAATTTATTGAGACTTGTTTTGTGGCTAGTATGTGATCTATTCTGGAGAGTGTTCTATATGCATTTGAAAAGAATGTATTCTGCTGTTTTAGGGTGGAACATTCTGAATATATCTGTTAGATCCATCTGGTCCAATGTGTCATTCAAAGCCACTGTTTCTTTGTCCATTTTCTGTCTGGATGACCTATCCGCTAATGTAAGTGGGGTGTTAATATCTCTACTATTACTGTGTAACTATTGATTTCTACCTTCATGTCTATTTATAGTTACTTCATATATTTAGGTGCTTTCATGTTGGGTGTATAAATATTTACAATTGTTGTATCCTTTTGTTGGATTGTACCCTTTATCATCATGTAGAGCCCTTCTTTTTCTCAAGTTATAGTCTGTCTTAAAGTTGATTTTGTATGATATAAATATTGATATCCTCATTTTCTTTTCATTTGCATGATAAATGTTCTTCCATTTTCCATTATCTGCATATATTTTTAGGTCTGAAATGAGTCTCCTGTAGGCAACATATAGACGGGTTTTGCTCTTTTATCCATTCAGTCATCCTATGTCTTTTGATTCAAAGTATATTCAAAGTAATTATTGATAAATATGTACTCACTGCCATTTTGTTATGTTTTACAGTTGTTTTGTTGTTCTTTTCTGCTCCTTTCTTCTTTTCTTGCTGTCTTCCCTGGTGGTTTGATGACTTTCTTTATTGATTCGCTTGGATTCCTTTTTCTTTATTTTTTGTGTGACTGTTACAAGCTTTTGTGTGTGTGTGTTTGTATGGTTATCATGAGGTCCATTTTTAACATGTGATGCATAGAGCAGTCTATATTAAGTTTTTCGTCATTTGAGTTTGAACCCATTCTAAAAGCACTAAATTTTTACTTCTCCACCCTCCATGTTTTTTGTATATGATTTCATACTTAACATTCTGTTATTCTGTGAATCCCTTTACTGATTTCTGTATATATAATTTATTTTACTGCTTTTGTGCTTTAACCTACCTAATGGTTTTGTGAGTGATTCATCTACTACTTTTTAAAAAGTTTATTTAAGTAATCTCTACACCCGATGTGGGGCTCAAACCCGTGACTCCGAGACTAGAGTTGCATGCTCTTCCAGTTGAGCCAGCCAATGCCCCTCATCTACTACTTTTATTTTGTCTGCATTTAATTATGAAATTTTTTTCATTTCATAATTGTCTTACTCCTATTATAGCCTTTTCTTTTGACTCAAAGAATTCCTTTCAGTGTTTCTTGTAAAGCTGGTTTATTGGTGATGAATTCCTTTAACTTTTGTTTGTCTGGGAAATTCTTTATCTTTCCTTATATTCTGAATAGTAATCTTGCTGGATAGAGTATTCTTGTTTATAGGTTTTTTGTTTGTTTGTTTGTTTTTGTTTTTTCCTTTTGGCCCTTTGTATAGATCATGCCACTCTCTTCTGGCCTGCATAGTTTCTGCTGAAAAACCAGCTTATAGCCTTCTGAAGTTTCCCTTTTATGTTACTGTTTTCCTTTCTCATTCCTTTCTCTATCATTGTTTTTTCATTTTAATTACTGTGTGTCTTGGTGTAGACTGTAGGCGTCCTTGGTTTGATTTTGTTGGGGGTTCCCTGTGTCTCTTAGATCTGGATTTCTATTCCCTTCCTCAGATTAGGGGAGTTTTTAGCTATTATTTCTTCAAATAAATTTTCTATCCCCTTTTTTCTCTTTTTTCTTTCTGGCATCCCTGTAATGCTAATATTATTATGCTTGATGATGTCACTGAGTTTCTATAATCCATTCTCAGCTTTTATTATTCTTTTTCCTTTTGCCATTTAACTTGTTTGCTTCTCGCCATCCCTCCTTGGGTCTGGCTACCCAGAGCAGAGAGCTTGGTTGCTTTTTATTACTCCATATTTCAAATCCCTGATCTGTTCTTCTGTCTTCTCTGATTTGCTATTGATACCCTCTAGTGTATTTTTAATTTCAGTTATTGACTTTTTCATGTTTGATTGGTTCTTTTTAATATTTTCTATCTCTTTGTTGAAGGTCTTAGTGAGATCCTCCAGTCTTTTCTCAAGTCCAGCAAGTATCTTTTTGACTGTTACTTTGAGTTCTTTATTAGGCATATTAGTTATCTCTTTCATTTAACTATTTTCTTTAACATTTATTTATTTATCTTAGAGAGAGAAAGAGAGAACTTGTACACATGCACGTGAGCGGGGTAGGGGTGGAGGGAGAATGAGAGGGAGAGACTCCTCAGGCAGATTCCCCACTGAGCATGAAGCCTGATATGGGGCTTGATTCCAGGACCCTGAGATCATGACTAAGCTGAAATCAAGAGTTGGATACTTAAATGTACTTAAGCAACCCCCATTTAACCTTTTTAAATGTGGTTTTTGTCCTTTTCTTTCATTCAGGACATACTCCTGTGTTCTTATTTTGTGTAACTCTCTGTGTCTGTTTCTATGTGTTAGGAAAGTCAGCTTTGTCTCCTGCTCTTGAAAGTAGTAGCCTTATGAAGAAGAGGTCTTGTAGTGCCCTGTAACACAACACCCCCATTTACCTGAACCAGATGCTTTAGGGGTATCTCCTTTGTGGCTTGTGTGTGTCCCACTGTTGTGGCTGAGCCTCATTTGCCTTCAATCCAGTTAGCTGCAATGGCTGACTTTGCCTGTTATGGTTGCACATGGCAGTTGTGTAGCTGGGTGTAGATGTAGTTGGGTGATGGCAGCAGTCAGATTAGATGCCTGCCCTCAGCTCATCTACTAGGACTGCAGTGGTACTAAACAGCAGGGTGCTCTCTCATGCTGCCTCCTGAAAGCCTTATTGGTGTGTGGGGCTGGCAGTTAGACCAGATGTCTCCAGTCCCACCTGCTGGGACTGTAGTCACACTGATGTGTGTAGTTAATCTTCCTCTCTCCCCAGGACAGGAGTTACTTTGGAGTAGCACTGGTCCCTGCTGGGGGTTTCTTGCAGGCTTTGTCTTGGCAGGACCCATTTTGGAGGGACCGCTGTGGAGTGGGGTGGGGTGGATGAGGTGGCTCTTCAGGAGAATGCAGGAGTGGGGTCTGTGGTATTAGCAAGCTATGGGAGAGTGTTTGAACTGGTTTCCACAGCTGTCTGGCTATCTAGGCTGGGGTGGCGTTGGGGGCTGATGTCACTTGCTAGGACTTTGTTCTAGGAGAAGTCACCTAAAGATTCCTGCCCCTCCTGTGCAGGTTCTGAGATTAGTAAGTAAGTCTTCTTTTCATATACTCTTGGTGCTTTCAGATTGCTACTTCTATACCATACCTTGGCTAGGTTGTTTGTTGTGTTGGCTCTTTAAGGACTGGAACTCATTTTCCTTTCACCCTCTGTCTTTCCCAGAGCTAAGCCCGCTGATTTTTAAAGTGCCTGGAGTTAAGTCCTACTGATTGTAAAAAGTCACAAGGTTAAGCCCCACTGGATTTCCAAAGCCAAATGTTATAGGACTTACCTTCCCACTGCAGGTTCCCTGTGCCCCAGGTGCCTGGTATGGGATCTGCTTCTCTGCCTTCTCCATGCTTGTGGTGTCCCTACTGTTTGTGGTTAAGTCTCCTGGGAGTTTGGCTCCCAACTGCCTCTCTGTCCCTCCTACCTCTTTCTGTGTGGCCTACTTGACCATTTTTTTCAGAAGTCCTCTTTGCCAATTTTTAATTATATGGGTTTTTTTACTGTTAAGTTTTGAGAGTAGATATGGATCCATTGTCAGATATGTGATTTGCAAATATTTTCTCCTGGTCTATGGGTTGTCTTTTCATCCTGTCTTTTGAAGAGCAAATGCTTTTTATTTGGATGAAGTCCAGTTTATCAATTCTTCTTCTATGTTTTGTGTTTTTGGTGTTGTATCTCAGAACTCTCCTAACTCAAAGATTTTCTCCTTATTTTTCCTTTATGTTTTCTTCTCCAAGTTTTATGTCTTAGATTTAGATCTCTGATGCATTTTGAGTTAATTTTTGTATGAGGTTAAAAATTAAGGTTCCTTTTTTGGCATATGGATGTCTAGTTGTTTTAGCACTGTTCATTGAAAATGGAATTATTTCTCCATGGAAATGACTTTTTGCACCTCTGTCAAAAGTCAGGTTCGTGTTTGCCAGGGTTCAGGGATGACTAGGGGGTGAGGTGTGCTTATAAAGGACAGCATAAGCTTTGGGTGCCTGGGTAGCTCAGTTAGTTGGGCATCTGCCTTCAGCTCAGGTTGTGATCTCCAGGTCCTGGGATTGAGCTCCACATCAGGTTCCCAGCTTGGCAGGGAGTCTGCTTCTCCCTCTCTCTCTGTCTCTCCCCCTTCTCATGCTGTCTCTCCCCCTTCTCATGCTGTCTCTCTCTCTCTTTCTCTCAGATAAATAGAAAACTCTTTAAAAAAAATAAACACAAGGAAGACTTTTATAGTGATGAAACAGTTAGTTCTGCATCTTGATTTTTCTGGTGGTTACACAAATCTACAGATGTGAAAATGATATAGAACTAAACATACACATTACATCAATATCAAGTTCCTGCCTTTGATTTTGTACTATAATTATGTAAGATGCAACCATAGAGGGCAGGGACTTGGTGAAGGGTACGTGGGACCTCTCTGTACTATCTTTGCAACTTCCTGTGGATCTGTACTTATATAATTATTTCAAAATTACTATAACCACTATAATTACTTTAAAATAAAGAGTTAAAAAAATCACTTGGCCATATTTGTGTGAGCCTATTTCAGGACTTTCTGTTCTATTCCATTGATTGATTTGGCTGTCCTTTGCTGTTACCAAACTCTTAACTACTATAGTTTGAAGTCTTGAAACTTTATTCATTTTTAAAATTGTTTTGCCTATTCTACCTATTTTACATGTCCGTATAGCTTTTAGAGTTAGCTTGAGACTTTCTACAGAAAGTCTTCTGGGATTTTAATTGGGCTTGCTTTGATCAATATTTAACAGTACTAAATCCTCTAATATCTTCCTTTTTTAAAAAAAATATTTAATTTATTTGAGAAAGAGAGCATGAGATGGGAGAGGTCAGAGGGAGAAGCATACACCCTGCCGAGTAGCAAGCCTGATGTGGGACTAGATCTTGCAACCCCAGGATCATGACCCGATCTGAAGGCAGTTGCTTAACCAACTGAACCACCCAGGCACCCCTAATATCTTCCTTTTATTTCTAATTTTCATTTTTTCTTCCAATTCAAAATTTCTCTTCGTCCTTTATAGCTAAAGGTGAGTAGGCAGAGTCCCAGCAAGCGTGGAACACATGCCTCCCTCTGCTATTCAGTTAGGTAGAACAGAAGTTGTGCAACCTGGCAGGATATATTTTTTATTTTATTTTTAAAATTATTTTTATTAATTAATTAGTTTATTTATTTGACAGAGAAAGAGGGAGCACAAGCAAGGCGAGCAGCAGTAGAAGGAGAGGGAGAAGCAGGATCTCTGCTAAGCAGGGAGCCTGATGCAGGACTTGATCCCAGGCCCCTGGGATCATGACCTGAGCCAAAAGCAGACACTTAACATGCTGAGCCACCCAGGTGCCCCAGGATATGTTTTTTAAAACTCCAGGCTGTGTGGCAAAGTTACTTCTGCCTAATAAGATTTTCCACATTAGTATTTAAAAAAAAAAAAAACAAAAAAAAAAACAAAGCTCCAAGTGTTACCATAGCAATTAATATTTCAAGAAGCAAAATATATTGGCAACTTCTTGTTTTGTGTCCTATTAATTTCTAATATTAGAAAGCCTAAAAATCTTTTTTATTTTTAGCGGTTTAAAATTTTTAGTGGTTTAAAATTTTTAGGAGGGAAAGGCAAAAATGGATTCAGGTTTGGATTCTTTCAACTTTTTCTCATGTTATAAATATAATTTTTAAAAATTTGCAGACTCCTGGCTTGCCTGGCTGGCTTAGTTGGAGGAGCATGTGACTCTTAATCTCAGGGTTGTGGGTTCGAACCCCACATTGGGCATAGAGCTTAAAATGTAATTAATTAATTAATTAATTTTTAAAAATTCCCAAACTCCTTTTCAGAAGTGAGGGAGAAAGGCAGGGATCTGATAAGGTTAACAGTGATATGTAGTAACCAAATCCCACAAAACCTGAGTTCCTCGAGTCAGGGACTGTTGACTGTTGTGCTGACTGTGTTATCCCTTGGAGCCTGGCATTTATTAGAAATTCAATACCTTATTCATTGAATGAGTATATCAATTTTGTTTTTCACCTATAGACTTTGGGCCTTAATTTACATTCCTTCTATTCCAAAGTGGATTTATCACTCGACTAATACTATATAATAATAGAATAAAGCCCCTATTTTTTAAAAAAATATCGATTTTATTAAGTAATCTCCATACCACATGTGGGGGATCAAGAGTTGCATGCTTCACCAACTGACCCAGCCAGGCACCCCAGAGACCCTATGTTCTTATGTCCTCTGAAAAAGAGTCAATTTTCAAAATAATCAACAAGGAGTGAAGAAAAATGAAGTCATCAGTTAAAGGCTTACAGGGGCATGTTTCAGAAGTAGGAGTGAGAGTTCCTTGTTTCTCTTTAGGAGTGAGTAGGGGGTGTGATATAATCCCTGAAACAGGGCTAGGATCATGACCTGGTCAGAGCCACTGCAGAGGAGCAGAAAGGGACAATTTGGAATGTGTCTGCTCCCTCTAGGTGTGTGGGCATTCATTCATCAGCATCGGTTTGTTCATCAACCAGATTGTTAATTCATAAAAATCCACTCCCTATTACCTCCAGATCTCCTTCATGAAGGATATATTGAGGCGTATCAACCTTCCTCATGGGAGGCATCAGTGTAGTAAATCTTTTTAACACACACTCCTCAGTATGTGCCAGTATTCTAATTTTATTTTGATATTCACCAGCCGACCCCTTA
Source organism: Mustela nigripes (assembly GCF_022355385.1). Lineage (NCBI taxonomy): Eukaryota > Metazoa > Chordata > Mammalia > Carnivora > Mustelidae > Mustela > Mustela nigripes. The sequence continues at coordinate 113,693,460 of NC_081558.1, forward strand.
CTGGGCTTCTCATTGCAAATTTTTAGGTCTCAATATAACACTTGATTTTGGTGCCTGAAGAGTATACTTAAGCTTGGTAGCTTGTGACAAAAATCCACCTAAAGTAGGACCCGACTTCTGGGTAGCTTAGAACGGAGTCCTCTGAACCAGGTCACCATTTTGTCACAGACTATACTACCTTTGGTACTCCTCACTTAAGTGGGGAAAATGTAAAGGGAATATAAAACATTTCTATGCTGGATGTACTAACTCCTTGTACATGAATTCCTGATTAGGCAAAGTTCAAGGGCTGTTTAAGTAATAATAGAACCTAGATAAGCTACTCTTCAATTATCTGTGAGGAATATATTGATTTTTTTTTCTCTATAGATTGTTATGTTAAACTCTGTGTCTGACCTTCATGGCTACATTGACAAAAGCCAACTGACAGAGGACTTAGGGGGAACTTTGGAATACCGCCACAGTCAGTGGATAAATCATCGAACTGTGAGTACCAACTTATGTGCCATTTACATTTTCTCTCCTTATTTTCGAGAAGACGGGGCAGTTAAAGATCAACTGGTGGGTGGTCATTGCCCACTGGGTTGATTAGATTTTCTAAGCCACAGGTGGGGGAGAAATGGGGCAGAAGGGAAGAAGCTGTGGCTTGTCCTACTATCTCCCTTTGCCTCACCTCATCATCTAGTATGGGGTTTTAGGGAGACTTGACTTGGAATGCACCTGGGGAGTTTTCAACACACCAGCACCCAGCTATACCTCAGAGAAACTAATTTGCTTGATCAGGGTTGTGTCTCAGACATTAGCATTCCACAAAACTCCCCAGATGATTCTAATGTACAGAAAGATAAAACCCACTGAGTCAGAAGGAGCTGTATTTGAATATTGTCACCATTACTTATTGGCTGACCTTTGCTCGGTTGTTAAACCTCTTTCAGCTTTTCTCCTGTTAAAATGGAACTAGCAGTAGTTGTCAGATGGGGGCAGTTTTAGACAGATTTTTTTTTTAAAGATTTTATTTATTTATTTGACAGGCAGAGATTACAAGTAGGCAGAGAGGTAGGCAGAGAGAGAGAGGAGGAATGAGGCTCCCTGCCAAGCAGAGAGCCCGATGTGGGGCTCGATCCCAAGACACTGGGATCATGACCCGAGCCGAAGGCAGAGGCTTTAACCCACTGAGCCACCCAGGCACCCCTAGACAGATTTTTTTTTATAGTCATAACTTGGGAAGAGCAATGTTATTGGCACCTAGTGCTGGGTAGGAGGCAGAGATGCTGTGAAGCATCTCACGCATGAGACAGCCCCCTACAACAAAGAATTGTCTGGCTCAAATGTCAATAGTGCCAATGATGAGAAACCTCAGACAGACAGAAGCTGTCTGAGAGTCGGATGTGAGACAGAGTGATGTAATGTGCATAAAAGCACCTGACATAAAGTATTTTACTTGATTCACTCACAGTAGTGGTTACTATGCTAAACTAAAGGGTCAGTAATATGGAGGAAAAAGTGGGATTGAAACTCAAATAATGAGTGTTTCTGTATAAAGCTTCCATTCCCCTTTCCCACTCTCATAGATATCCCCCAAATGCTCAAAATGACTAGGTTTTCTGAGCTGAGTCAGAAGCTCCCTTTACCACCCCAGTGATAGGTTGTGGTGACAGCCCCCTCTCTCTGTATCCGGGCACTTTGGAACCATGTTGCTCAACATTTACCAATAAACACCTGAATGACTTTTTTTTTTAATTTTTAATTTTTTATGAACATATAATATATTTTTTCACCAGGGATACAGGTCTGTGAATTGCCAGGTTTACACACTTCACAGCACTCACCATAGCACATACCCTCCCCAATGTCCATAACCTCACCCCCCTTCTCCCAACTCCCTTCCTCCCAGCAACCCTCAGTTTGTTTTGTGAGATTAAGGGTCACTTACGGTTTGTCTCCCTCCCAATCACATCTTGTTTCATTTATTCTTCTCCTACCCTCTTAACCCCCCATGTTGCATCTCCACTTCCTCATATCAGGGAGATGATATGATAGTTGTCTTTCTCTGATTGACTTATTTCGCTAAGCATGATACCCTCTATTTCTATCCACGTCATCACAAATGGCAAGATTTCATTTCTTTTGATGGCTGCATAGTATTCCATTGTGTATATATACTACATCTTCTTTATCCATTCATCTGACCTGAATGACATTTAATTAGGTAGGAGAATTTACTCTCTTTCGAGTGTAAAGCTTTGTGGGTTTTTTTTTTAAGATTTTATTTATTTATTTGAGAGAGAGACAGTGAGAGAGAGCATGGGCGAGGAGAAGGTCAGAGAGTGAAGCAGACTCCCATGGAGCTGGGAGCCTGATGCAGGACTCAATCCCAGGACTCCGGGATCATGACCTGAGCGGAAGGCAGTCGTCCAACCAACTCAGCCACCCAGGCGTCCCTTTGTGTTTTTTTTTAAAAGGAAATTAAAGAACTAAACAAAAATAGATTTCTAGCAACACAGTACATTTATTTCAAAGCTACAGATACTAATCTTTCCATCACTTCTTTGGGTACTATGTAATTCTAAGGAAGACACAACCCTTCCCAAAACCTAGAGGAAGACCCACAACCTGGGCATGAACCCTTTAAACTTCTCATCAGTTTTACCTCAAAGACAGTGACTCCAAGAGAATTTTTGAGAATGAAAAAAGAAATGAAGTTCTTCACAAACATTATCCTCACTAGGTCTAAATAGAAAAAATATGGAGGGAAGTGTATAAGTGTATGTAGAATATCACACACAAATAAGTGTGGTCAGGGTTGTCCTGTGTTGCAATTTCATTAAACCTATGAAAATGGAACTGGAGTACTTCCAAGCTTTATTTCTTCACTTCCTAGGATTTTATTACATTACTTTAATAATCAGAAGAATTTACTGTCCTGCCAGTCTTATTTGGCCTAGCTAGGTCTCTGCTTTTTTTTTTTTTTTTTCATTCATTTGCAAAGTTTTATTGATCACTTTCTCGTGCCTAGCTCAGTGTTAGGTGTTAAAAACACAAAGGTGACCAAGATGTATGTGCCTTTGGTCTCCAAGATCTTCCAGCATCGTAGGTAGGACAAAGAAGCTCAATACAACTCTCTAATGGAAAATAATCTCTATAGCTTTTGTTTTGTTTTGTTTTGTTTTGTTTGTTGGTTGATTAATATAGCAGCTTTGTTTGTTTGTTTTTTTAAATTTTGTTTTATTTTTTCAGTGTTCCAAGATTCAGTGTTTATGCTCCACACCCTGTGCTCCATGCAAGAGGTGCCCTAATTAATATCCACCACCAGGCTTACCCATCCCCCCCCCAAAACTCCCAATTGCTTCTCCACCAACCCTAAGTTTTATTATGTTATTAATGTTTTTCAAATTGCCTCAGATCTTTTTTGAAATAACACAAATTTGCAGCAAATGAATAAAAAAAAAAAATGAATGCACATTGACCTCAAAGACAAGAATAGTTCTCTGAGAACTTAGAGAGGTAAAGAAGACTGAAAAACCACGAACATAGATTACTTAAAGACATGGCATGAGCAGACATGTGCACACACCTTTCCACCCCAGGCCTAGTTTGTATCCATGGTTTGTGTTTGTGCACGTATTAATCATATAATGGTGAACTTTAAAAAATACAACTATATTGAAACATCAGACATATCTTTATATGCTTTTTGTATGTTTTATGTATACATTTTAAATACACACACACACAATTAAAACTATAAAGATACAATCCATATCATGTATATACAATATATATAAACCCTTTTTCTGGATGTCAGATCATTATATCCATTATATCCATCTTCTTCCTTGGGGTCAAACTTGCTTCCCAAACTTGGTGACATTGGTTGAATCATGCCATCTTTCCTTCCTTATGGTCCAAATAATATGATCTTGGGCAACTCATTTGACCTGTTGGAACTTCAGTTCCCTCTGCTGTAAAATGGAGATAAAATACCTTCCACTCTGGATTCTTGAGATGATAAACAAATGTATAGCATCAGGTACAATGCATTGCCCAGTGCAGGTTCTCAGATTGTAGCTAGTTCTATTATCCTTCTATTCAGAGAGTATAATGGTGAATGTTAAGCTCTCCTGACTGTTATGATTGTCTGACCTTCCAGGCCATCGAAAACTTTGCCATGTCTTTGAAGACCACTGCCGAGATGCTCCAGATGTTTGGGGCCTGCCTCGCCACAAAAGAGCTGCCCAGCAGTGTACTGTCTGCTGAAGACCTCCTTATGTCCCACACAAGGCGGCGGGACAAGCTGCAGGTGAGTAGTTAGTGGCCTGTCATGGGCCAGCCTCTTGAAGAGAGCCAGGAGAAGAATTAGAAGTTAAGTTCCCATTTTCCCCCTATACCAATGAATTGGCAGTGACTGATCATTTAAAACCCTCTAGATAGGCAGTGTGGGAATAAAGAAAAAAACCTCATGAGACTGGTTGGTGAATATAAGAGGATTGTAATTAAAACCTTTGAGAAGCTGCCACATAAAGGGAGACTCAGTCCACCTTTGTGCTTGTAGGAGAGGTGTGTGAACATTGTGTCAAGGACTGCACTCCTATGATCTGCTTACAGAGCAAGATATAATGGGTAAAACTGCAGTGAGGGAAGGAGGGTAGGAGCTGGCTTTTGAGGCAGAAGCTTTCCTGAGGCTGTTGTGAAGTTTGGGGCAAACTAATAAGCTGACATGTTGCTTCACTTTCTCAGGGATACGTCTTTTTATTTGGAGAATAATTTGAGACATGAAAGGTGTTCTGAACTGGGTTTAAGGAGAGGCACCTATTAACTTCATAAAAGCACGTCAGAACGTGCTATGAATGGAGATTCATAGCAGATTCTTTCAGATCATGCAGTAAAGCAAAGTCCTCCCAGGGCTTACAGGATGGGCGTCAGCTCTTTTCTGCCTCCAGAAGCACAAACGGACCATATCCATTATTTCACAGGACACCAGAACTCCACAGGGCAGCATACAGTATTTGAAGGTAGATACATCTTAGCATTACATGTATTCTTGCTTCCCGGAGTTTGGTAAGAGCTGACCTCTTTTATCTATGGCCCTAGAGTTACCAAAATTCTTTGCTATGTGGTTGATTTGTTCATTTAAGCAACATTGATTGATGACCTACCCCTACATGCCAGAAAAACAAATGAAATAAAAAAAATCCTACTGGAATTTTGTTTGAGTTTGTGTTGAATCTCTAGTTCAGTTTTGGGAATATAGACATTTTGACAATATTGAATTTCAAGGTCCATTAAAAAACATGGTACGTCTGTCAATTTCTTTCTTTAGTCTCTTTTTGTAGTGTTATATAATTACCAGTGTGGAGATCTTGAACAGCTTTTAGCAGATTTGTCCCTCAGTAATTTGCATTTTTCTACTATTGTAAATGGTCATTTTTAAATTTCAATTATCATGTATTCATTATTCTTAAATTCAAGCTCAATTGATTTTTGAATAATATTCTTATCCAGCAAGCTTGCTAAACTTAGTAGTTCTGGTAAATTTTTTTGTAAATGCCATAGGATTTCATAACGGTCCGGTTTGAAAATAAAGAAGCTTTTCTAACTCCTTTCCATTCATTCAATCAATCAATCAATCAATCAATAAATGTAAACTCAAAGAACACAGAGCTGAATTAGGGGAGTCTCCAGAGTAGTAGTGAAGGCAAATTAATTCTTCCATGTGCCAGGGAGCACTGTTAAATTCTCTTTTCAAGGAGCTCAATATCCAAAAGGAGTTTAAAACGTACTTTCTACATTACTCTGCATAGTTAAAAGATCTGGTTTGACACTGGGAAAATCTGAAAGCATCCTAGAAATTTTCCCAGGATATATCTCTGACGAGCTTGAAAAACACACACAACTTAGCAAACCCATCTTGTTCCCATGTGTTTTTTACACTTGCTTTTACACGTGGATGGAGACTTAGAGCACATCTTCAGAACAGGTGCATGCAGAAGTCCTAGACTTTTCTGCATATTGGGTTTTTCTCCATGGAGAACTTCCATTTCCTGATGAAAGGTGACTAACAAGCTATAGGCCATCTCTTGGTTCACAAACAGTATGGCGGCATGCACCCAGCTGCCACTAAGACCCTGTCTGCACAAGGGGGAAATTCACAGAAACTCCCACGGACTTCTATATATTTTCCTAGAAGCCAGTCCCTGAACTCCTGTATCCTGAATGCTGACAGTTAAATAATTAAATACCCCAAAATGATGAAGGGTATTTTCTCTTTGTGGGAACAAAAACCTGCTTAAACTCTTTGGGCCATGTGACAACTGGATAACCACATGGCAAAGAAGGAAATTGGATGCTTATCTCACATCCCATAAAAAATAAACCAGAATTGATCAGGGGGCTTTAAATATAAATCCTAAAACTTTTAGGAAAAAATACAGTTGTATGTTTTCATGACCTTACATCAGTTCTGTAGATATAATGTCAAAAGAACAAACACCTAGAGCGGGACGCCTGGGTGGCTCAGTTGGTTGGGCAGCTGCCTTCGGCTCAGGTCATGATCCCAGCGTCCTGGGATCGAGTCTCACATTGGGCTCCTTGCTCGGCGGGGAGCCTGCTTCTCCCTCTGCCTCTGCCTGCCATTCTGTCTGCCTGTGCTCGCTCTCTCCCCCCCCCCCCTCTGATAAATAAATGAAATCTTAAAAAAAAAAAACACCTAGAGAAAATAAATAAACTGGACATCACCAAAATTAAGAACTTTTGTGCTTCAAAGGACACTGTCAAGAAAGTGAAAAGACAAGCTACAGAACTGGAGAAAATATCTACACATCATGTATCTAATAAGGGTCTAGTATCCAGTATATATAAACAACTCTTACAACTCAACCTTTGTAAAAAGACAAATAACCCAATTGAAAAATGGGCAAAGGATTCAAACAGACATCTTCACAGAAGACAAATATATATGGTTATTAAGCACATGAAAACATGTACAACATCAATAGTCATTAGGGAGATGCCAATCAAAACCACAGTGATATACCCATGAAAGTGGCTCTAAGCAGAAAGATGGACAATAACAAGTTTGGTGAGGATGTGAGGAAATTGGAACCCTCGTTTACTGTCTGGTAGGTCCTCAAAAAGATAAACAGAGAGTTACCATGTGACCCAGAAATTCTACTTCTATGTGTATGCACAAGAGATCTGAAATCATAGGCTTTGTATAAAAAGCTACACATTTAATGTTTGTAGCAGCATTATTCATAACATCCAAAAAGTGGAAACAACCCACACGTCCACCAGCTGATGAATGGATAAATGTGGCATATCTGTACAATGGAATGTTACTCAGCCATAGGAAGTACTGACTGATACATGCTGTAATGTGTATGAACTTTGAAATAATTATGCAGAGTGAAAGAAACAGACTCAAAAAGCCACATATTGTGTGATTGCACTCACATGGAATGTCCAGGAAGGTAAATCTGAAGAGTCAGTAGGTAGATGTGTGGTTGCCAGGGGCTGGGAAGAAGGAGAAATGGAGAATGATAGATAATAGGTATGGGGTTTCTTTTTGATGGTGATAAAAATGTCCTGAAATTGTATGGATTAAAAAGGTGAATTTTATGGTACTGTATGAGCTGTATCTCATTTTTTTTAAAAAAAGAAAAAGACCTTTGGGCCTAACACAATAATAAAATAACCATGAAGCCTATAGAGATATGCTTTTCTTCCTGTTTATGATGGTCCTGCCAACCTTCTTTCTTAGCAAAACAGTTCTTCCCATTGTCTAATTCTGAGCTGGTTTGGGGAGCAGTTTACAGAGGCAGGTGGATTCTCCCTCTTGAATTTCAAAGGAGGGGTTTCTCACTTCTTTGCCACTCTTACTTAGGCCAGAAACTCCAGAGTCTTGGTCTTTGGCTCTCAGATGCTTAAGTCAACTGAGACATTTTACCATGTGCTCATTTAAATAGGGTAAGCCTCTTATATTTTGTTGTTATTGAAATAACAAATCTAACAGAGCTAAAGGCCTTTCTCTCATTTTGATTATGTGATAAAATACTCTTTTACAAATGTGAATAATAGGGCACCTGGGTGGCTCAGTCAGTTGAGTGTCTGCCTTCGACTCAGGTCATGATCCCAGGGTTCTGGATTGAGCCCCACATTGGACTCCCTCCTCCACGAGAAGCCTGCTTCTCCCTCTCCCACTTCCCCTGCTTGTGTTCTCTCTCTCTCTCTGTATTTCTCTATGTCAAATAAATGAATAAAATCTTTAAAAAAAAACCAAAACCAAAACCAAAAACAAATGAACAAATAACTAAACTAAATGAACAAATACATTTGTATTGAACAAATACCGTTCAGTATTTGTTCCACTCAAGATTTATTCAGTCTTGTATTCAGAGATGACAGTTCTATTGGTATTTCTAGGATTACAAATAATCAGGAAGATAATCAGAATTCTAAGTGACTTTTTTTAGGCCATGGAAATAATTTTATAGTCTTAGGAGTTTTCAGAGACCTTTTTGTTAGAACTCTACTTATGGGAAATATAAGTTAGGAATGGATAGACACAGGGGTCTTGATTTTGCACAGGGAGACAAACTTGGTATACTTAGGAATGCTTTCAGTGTTGACACCTTAACAAATTAGCTTTTTGCACTAATTTTATACCACAAGAAGGTTTCTCTCAGTAGCTTCTGAGGAAAGGGGTGTTTCATTTCTTTTAGGTATTTCTTTTTTCTCAGTTATGAAGACTTGAGTTTTAAATGCCAGATTCTAGAATTCATTAGTCAGCATTATACACAGAAGCACACAGAGCTAATTTATAGTCACAGAAATGGAGTTAAGTAATAAATGTGAAGTGAGGAGTCTAAAACATTAGTCATTCATATAATCTCTGGGTTCTGATCCCACCCCACCTCCACCCCTAGCCCATGACACAGGTGAACACAGCACCTGGCATGGATAGTTGTGCTTTATAAATGTATTTTCAGTAAATGAACGAATGAATGTATAGATTCATGCTTACCATCGTCATAGGAAAGAATTCCCCCCAGAACATTTAAATTCTTTTGAGCCTGAAGCAGTCTGCTTTCCCTATTAAATGGGTCTTCAGATCCAGTGGCTTGTTTCTATTATAATGGAACTGTAATGATGAGTACACATGGGGACAGCCATACCAGTTGTTAAATATTTATGTTCCTTGAGTGGCCAACTTTTTAAAAAGATTTTATTTATTTATTAGAGTGTGAGAGAGAGAGCATGAGAAGGAGAGGGTCAGAGGGAGAAGCAGACTCCCTGCTGAGCTGGGAGCCCAATGTGGGACTCAATCCCAGAATTCCGGGATCATGACCTGAGCTGAAGGCAGTTGCCCAACTGAGCAACCCACGTGCCCCACTGTGTGTTTGACTTTATTTCCCTGGCCCATTTCCTAGGACCCATGAGACCTCCTTGGGATTCTGGCCACTAAAGGGGCCAGAACATGTGGTCTGCAATAGGCCTCAGGACTGCTTGGGCATTGCATCTGACATCTGTGCTGATTGATCAGTGCCTACTCTAAACAGTTCTTAAATATTCTGAATTGTTACTACAGTGGACAAGGGCAAACTCCAGTTTAGGCCTTGGTAACTTATCTTTTCACTTTTCAATACCATAGTTCCCAGTCTTTCCCCATGTATCTATGGCAGATTTTTTTATAACCCCACTGAACCTGACCACATATGGCCTAGTCCCAAAGCAATAACCAGTCATTATTTTTCCTTGTGTTTTTTGATAGTGCAAAGGGACACACAGTGAATGACACCACTTATTCAAACCCACCTTCCCTCTCTCACACATTTCCTCACACTCTGCAGTTCTTTGGGTATATCTCTCTTCCCCTTCTAAAGGTCTTCTACTGCCCTAGCAATACTTTCCTGCTATTCTGGCTCTTCTACTCTTCCTCTCCACTCTACATCATACACACACTGTATATATAAAATCTAGTAATGGAAACGCCAGAGTCCTGTGGGAATGTTGGAAATCTCAAGGACATCTAATAAACTGATTTGAGAAAAGCCAAGACCCTTTTAGAAGGTAGGAAGAGTGCAAGGTAAGAAGTAAGAATACTTGCTACTGACGGTTTCACCCCTGCCCCCATCATATCCTATTTGTCCTTGTTCATCTGCAACCTAATTTCTTTTAGACTATTATTAATTTATCCAACCTACAAATATTTAATGAGCATCGGACAGATAAGAAGAAATGAGGGTTGATATCTGAGAGTGGAAAAGAAGGGATCTGTTCAGTTCCCAGGCAGGAGTACAAGCCAAGAGGCTGACTGCGGGGCATTATCTAGAGCAGACAGAGCCACAGGTTGGTGTCCAAAGAACTTGGGCCAGGTCAGAGAAGTCACATTTATCATCAACCAAATCCAGGGACAAGGTTGAGGCTGGACGTGGACAGCAGAAGCCTGCAAGGGGACGACTACTAGAGAGAGAAGGGAGATAAGGAGCAAAGGTGTGAGGGCGAGTGGGCCAGGAATTGTGTGTGAACAGAATGGAGAGACTTAAAACTCCTCCCACGGGGAACGAGCTCCATTTGTGGGAAGGCTGGAGGTGGCCATGCCTGGAGGGGAGATTCAGGGTTTATGTGCATAGAGGATATTGTTTTATAACCATGGGCCTAATCCTAATGCTCAGGACATACTAACCAGCATCCTGTGTGACCCACGCATCAAACCCCTAACTCCTTGGAGCAGAATTCCCTGTCTGGCTCCACCCCCATGGCTTGTTTTGTGGTTCACACTCAGAGCATTGAGAGATGACTTGTGCTGTGTAATCCGAGGATTTGAGCCTGTGGATTTGGCAGGAGATAACCTGTCATCTTCTCCAGTTGCAAAGCCCCACATCCCATTTAAAAGAAGCAAAGTAGAGTTGCCTTGAAGTATGACTCTTTACATGTCAAGCTGAAGTTGTGGACCATCTCCACCAAACTTCCATAACTGAACAAGGCCACACTTTGTGGGCAGATAGAAGGAGAGGCAGGTGTCAGCTGATACCAGATGAAGTTTTTTTCCTGGTCAACTAGCAACTCTTACATTATTAGTACAGGCCAGTTTCTAGCACTTATTATTCAGTATCTGTCGTTATCTTGTTTCTGGTCACTGCTTTGGATTAGAACCTGATTTTATTTATTCATTAACAAATTTTAAATTATTAATGATTAAGTAATTAACATAAACAAGTAATTAAAATGATTGGTTTATTGCTTTTGCTTTAAATATGTAACAGCAGTTTGAGATATAAAATTTAACAGTTGTTACATTGGAGGGGAAAAATGGATGGGCAGGGGACAAAAGACTTAACTTTTTCCAATATATGCCCTTTTGTATATTTTGGATTTTGTATCATATGTATGTATATATATATTTGTATTCCTGTGAAAAATAAGTTAATAATCACATGATCTAATAATACCATTTTTGGACATTTACCCAAAGAAGACAAAACACGAATATGAAAATATATATGTACCCCTATGTTTACTGCAGCACTATTTACAATAGCCAATTGATGGAATCAGCCCAAGTGTCCTTTGATAGATGAATAGGTAAAGAAGATGTGGTGTATATTTATGATGGATAGGTCTAGAGACCTATCCTGCTAAGAGAAATAAGTCAGTCAGAGAAAGACAGATACCATATGATTTCATTTATGTGTGGAATTTAAGAAACAAAACAAAGAAAAAAGAGACAAACCAAAAAATAGACTCTTAACTACCCAGAAGAGATGGTTACCTGAGGGGGGTGGGTGAGGGGATGGGAGAAAGAGGTGATGGGGAGCAAGAGTACATTTATCCTCATGATCACTGAATAATATAGTAGAACCATTGAGCCACTGGATTGTACACTTGAAACTAATGTAACTATGTTAACTATACTGGAATTTTTAAAAAAATAAATGGGTTAGTTAATTTTTGAAAGCTGCAGCTTGACTTCTTTAGCATTTAATTTCCTGTATGAAAGATACACCTGATCTGCCATTCTCCTCACCACCAATCTACCAAGAATTTGCTTTTGTTCATTTCTTCTGAGACAAATTATATTTTCCTTTCTCTAGGATGAGCTGAAATTACTTGGAAAGCAAGGGACCACATTACTGTCATGTATTCAAGAACCAGCAACCAAAAGTCCCTCCAGTAAACTCAATCCCAGTGAACTAGAGAATGTAGCTACCATGGAACGGTGAGCGAGAGAGGGGGGAATATGTAGAACTCGATGATCTGAAATGACAGAGAAAAATTGGCACAGCTACTCCTGAATCTTGGCGGAGTCGAGAAAGAATAATATTTGTGACAACAAAGGCAAAAAGATGGTACTCTCCGAAAGAAATGTTTTTAGGAGAATGCTATTCCGTCCTTTTGTGCTTTGCTCTCATCCCAGGATTTCAGGGAGATGGTAGTATGTATTTATTTTCATTTCTAAATAACGGTTTGGTTGGGTGCTGTGCTTTACACACCTGTCATCTCAGTTAGAAAACAAAAGGCACAAAGGTAAGGTTACCTGGAGGCACATTTCAAAGCATAGCAGCTGCCTCTGAAGTGAAGTTTCTGGCTAGTTCTTAGGGTGTCCTAATTGAAAAATGGAAAATTTTTCCATTTCCAGCTGAACTGTGAGAGGTCACAGGTGACAGAGACTTGCATAAAAAGGAGATTCCCATAGTTCATAACACTGGCTAGAACCATAGGGGTTATCTACAGAAACCTATATGGACTCCTGTGGAAGTGAACACTAACCACAAACCACATGTTGCTTTCTTTTTCTTGACAGGTTATTACTTCAGTTGGATGAGACAGAAAGAGCCTTTAATCAGTTTTGGTCTGAGCATCACTTGAAGCTTAACCAATGCCTACAGCTACAACACTTTGAGCGCAATTTTTATGAGGTTGTTACTTCCTTGTTGAACAGAGCTCCCTTTCATGGTTTGGTGACTTCTGGTTCTTCCTTCTCCCTTGAACTCTGGATATTGAGTGTCCCTCTTCTCCCTAATCCAGCCCCCTCCTTATATCCTTGCTTCCTCATTGATCATTCTCTTCTCCCTTTTTCAGTGGGATAGCAATGTTCTAGAACCCCCATTTTTCTGTTGGCATATGTGCTATTTCATGTCTGGTTTATCTTCCTTTTTGATTGATAATCTGTGAATGTAGTTTTACTCTGTCATCTCTATGTGTCTCAGCGCCATACTCCTCTCGACCCCTGCCCTGAGCTTAATCTAAAAGCTTATAAGCTATTAAAAAAAAAAAAGAAAGAAAAGAAAAGAAAAGAGTATGTAGATATACAAAAGTCTTGAATCTTTTTTGGATTTTCAAGTTTTCTTTGAGTATGTAGAACTTATACCTCCAGAGAGGGCCTCAGGGCTTATTTCTGGATGTTCTAATGTGTCTTACAGGTTAAGCTTGCCCTGGACAGTTTGCTGGCAGAGCAAGTGGAGTTTACAGACATTGGCGACAGTGTGATATGCGTGGAGCAACTTCTTAAGGAACACAAAAACCTGGAAGAAAAAGGCCAGGTTTGTTTTTTGCTGTTTTTACGGACTGGGAAGGAAGTCTCTATGTACAGTGACAGATCATGTCCATTCATTATTGTTGGAAGGTGGCTGAAGGACACAGGAATGCCCAAATCCTGCCTTTTCGGTCCCCACTGCCACCCCAGGTGGGGTGAAGGTTCCGGTTGACTTGTCTACCCCCACAAAAGCAGCAGTAGGAAAGGTCACAAAAGACGTGTTATCTACCAGCAGGATGTGGGGGTGGAAGCCAATGGTAAGGAGGGGAAATGTGAAAAGGGGAAACCAGAAAAAGTACCAGCTGGGTTTATAATAAGCAGAACAATGCAGAGTGGGCAATGGATCCACATAAGTTCTGCTGCTACACAGAATTGGCAAAGCTTTCTTCTTTCTCATATCCCAAGAGTTGTCAATATCAAACTTGTAAAAGAATATGTGTTGCACAATTCTCATACCAGTATTAGACAGTTTCCCGGATCTGCACACAAGTCAGCAAGTGATAGTGATTCTATTTTAAGTCCTTATGAATTTGAGTTATTACGAATTAAGAAAGCCGAGTCCTCTCTTTCTAGAGAAGTTCTTTTTTGCTCTTCTCAAATTAGAGTCTCTATCTTTTTATCTTTTGGGCACCCAGTCCTTGATGATTAAGCACTTCCTCTCTGAGCTTTTCTAAATGCATGCTTCCCATATGGTATTTTTATAGTATTAGAGATTTGCTTCTCCAAGTGTGATCCTCTGACCAGTTCATAGATGTCACCTGAGTGAGAACCTGGTAGAAATATGGAATCTCAGGCTCCCTTCAGAATTAGAATCTGAATTTTAATAAGGTCTCCAAGTGATTGACATGTACATTATAGTTAACTGAGACACATCTTCTCCTCCCCGAAGGACAAGTAACAAATGTAAACCAGGTTCCCTCTGACCCTAGGAGGTATCAGTTATAGATTCTGAACTGGAGGTGCTTCTCCGTGTGTGTGAACACATGAACCCACCTGTGCACCCAGACTCTCACTCAAGAATCCCATCCTCCTCTATGAGCACTCCCTCTATTACCAGTGATCATTTGACAACTAAACATTTTAGGACTGTAGGCTTGAGTAATCAGAAACATTTCTCAAACAATAAAAAACCCCAAATTTCATATATCTGGTGTCTCAGATTCTCTAAGACCCGATTTTTTGCAATTTTAGTTTTTTTCTTTTTTTTTCGGGAGAATTCCTTATAAATGTAGATACTATGTATTTTCACTTGCATACATTCATATACTTGGGGGAAAAAAGCCTCATCAAGCCCAGTCCTTATATTTTGGGTTCGAAAAATACGGTCATGTCATTTATATGAATGAAAGTAGCTACTGACCTGCCAGGAGGCTTACATTCATCACCAAGTACTCCTTGTCCTAGGTTCTGTGAATGTGGTGGCAAATCAGACAATCAAGACCCTGCTGTCATAGAGTTTACGTTCTATTGCAGAAAGAGATGAGTAAAAAGCAATCGAATAAGTATTAATATCAGATAGTGACAAATGGTATGAAGAAAATAACAGGATATAAGAGAGTGACTAGGGGTGTTACTTTTGCTCAGGTAGTCAGGAAAGGTCTCTCTGAGAAGGTGGCCTTTGATCTGAGCTCTGGATAGCCATGCAAAGATTTAGGGGAATAGTGTGCAAGGCAGAGAAGCCTCAAGCATAAAACACTGGAGGCAAGACCAAGGTTTGTGAATTCAAGGAATGTGTCTGGAACATAGTGAGCCAGGGGGGTATAAAGTGGGAGTTATGGTGGTGAGGACTAGATTTTATTTTCAGTGGAACCTATTGGAGGGTATGGGTTGGGTTTTAAATAGTATGCCTGAGGGACACCTGGGTAGCTCAGTCAGTTAAGTGCCCAACTCTTGGTTTTGGCTCAGGTCATGGTCTTAGGTTTATGGGATCCAGCCCCATGTTGGGGTCTGCACTCAGCGCAAGGTCTGCTTGAGATTCTCTTCTGCTCCTTCTGCCCCTTTTCCCACTTGCACATGTTTCTGATCTCTCTTTCTCTCAAATAAATGAATCAATCTTTAAAAAAAGTAATAAATAGTGTGGCTGATCTACATCCACTTTCTCTCTTCTGCCCCTCTTCTTGGACTTGAGATCTTGGATACATTAAAGATTGCTGACCAGAGCTAGGGGAGAAGCCTGTGGTCATGGGACGTAGGTATGCTTTGTGTACCCATGATTGGTCTTTCAGGGGCAAAGTATCAGAACCAGGTAGACTGACTCACAGCACATGACCTGCAGAGCACGGGTATATTAGTTTTATCTATTCTGGGCCTTGCTTACCCTGTTATTTTACTTATTTTCTAAAGGATGCAGTAGACCTACTTCTCTGCCTTTAGATGATCCAAACAAAACTATCCTATCATAACCAGGACCTTTTTAACATGTCTTGCCTCAGAGGTCTAAAAGGCAGTGTTTCTTCAGATAATTTTAAAGGCTTGGCTAATCTTTCCATTTGTCCTATAAAGTGTTAAAGGAACAAAGTGATACCTGTTTAGAGTCCACCGAAACCTGCTTGGGTTTGTCCTTCACTCAGCACTCAGGGGTCAGCTTCCCCCCCACCCGGAGCAGAGCCACTCACTGATATCTGGATTGTTGCCAACTTCCTTATTCTGTACAATGAAGTCATCCTCATGGGTAACCTCTGAGCCAACTCACTAACCAGACATCTGCTTCTACATTGAGCCTGTTCTTTTATCTTTTTATGGTTTGATGGTTCAGCAATCTTTTTTTTTTTTTAAGAGAGGGAGAGAGAATCTCAAGCAGGCTCCATGCCTAGTGTGGACCCCACCTTGGGCTTGATCCCACAACCCCACGATCACAACCTGAAATGCAGAAGTTGGACACTCAACCCACTGAGCCACCAAGTGCCCCTTATTTAATCTTTTGAATGTTCATTTCTAACTTTGAGAAATAATGGTGATTTTAGTCCCCACTCTTATACCTTTTAAGGCAAAGTTTGCTGGAGGGTTTTGGCTATAAGGCAGGCTGGGGACCTTGGTGATGGGTCAGCAGAGAGTCGACAAGGCCAGGCAGGGGAATCAACATGATTTTAGTCTTGATCTCTCCCCAGAAGGCCAGGGACCAGCAGTTACAGTACATGTCTAGGAAGGCTTAGAACCCTGATCATTAAATTCCTAAGGATGTAATAATCTAGCTGGAGGGGCATGACTTTTTTTTTAATGGAAATTTTCAGATACACACTAAAGCAGATCAGCTAGTACAATGAACTCCCATGTGTATGCTCAGTTTCCACAACCATGAGCTCTCTGCCTTTCTTGTTTCATCTGACCGCACATGTACATTTAATTCCTATGCCATTATCTGTGAGTTCATTCTAGGTTCCCTGACATAGAACATCACCCTTTCTCATCATTTTCTTTCACAGTACACACTTTTCTCTTTCATCTGTCATAACAGTAGACTCTGGGGGAAAAAACTGTTATTACACTAATGATCTCTGAATTACGTGTTGCAACTTGACTATCTGGCCTTCTGGAATTTTCAGCACCTGAAAGATGCCAGCCTGGCTTGCGATTAGAGCACCAGATTTCAGCCGTTGCTTTCTCATTATTTCTCTTTGACTTTGGTGATTTTGTCACCTGATTTTCTTTAGTAGCAGCTACATAGGCTAAGAAAGAAGCTATGATTTGGAGGTTTTACAGCAAAGTTCTTTGCAGGTGCCTGAAGGATGTCATGACTATACATGACTATACAGCCGTCATTTATAGCACATGCAAGGAGGCCAAGGAGGCTGGAAGGTGGCAAGACATGGGCTTTGGAGGCAGAAGAACTGGATTCAAATCTCCGCTCTACAGACTACCAGCTGTGTGCCCCTAGTCAAGTCTCTTAGCCTTTCTGAACCATCCCTTCATCTGTAAAACTGAGAATAACCATTCCCTACTCCGTGGAAAGATGAATGAGGTCAAGGCTTCATCAGGACTGGAGCGTAGTAGGTGGTCAGAAGCTGGAAGCTCTTATCAGTCCCCATTCATTTCAGCTGAGTGCTCTTCCAGCCGTCCGGTGTGGCTTCTG
This sequence comes from Mustela nigripes, assembly GCF_022355385.1. Classification (NCBI taxonomy): domain Eukaryota; kingdom Metazoa; phylum Chordata; class Mammalia; order Carnivora; family Mustelidae; genus Mustela; species Mustela nigripes. Next base: position 113,711,063 of record NC_081558.1, read on the forward strand.
AGTTACTGCTCATCTCTCCTCCAACATCTCAGGGCTTTAAGAACAGTTCTGAAGGGTGAGATGCTGGATGCCAAGCTAAGGGCAGGCTGTCATCACCACAATTACTTGGGAAATAATCTGTGGGGAAGTTCCCTAGGCTCAGAAGACTTGTGCTGTTCTTAGTAAATTCACAGCTGGACTTTTAAAAAAAATTCAGCAGACTTCCTTGCCAAATTTTCATGCTTCTATATTTGACCTGAATCAGGCAGGTTTTAGCTTAGGCGGAACGAATGCGGACGTTTTTCTCGGGTTGGTCAGAACCAGATTCTGGAGCCAAACTGCCTGACTTTGAAGCCTGGCTCTTCTCTTTCCTACCTGGGTTACTTTGGGCCATTTTTGCCTCTACTTCTCTTTTGTTAAATGGAGCCTATGTCAAAGGGTTTCTTGCAGGGAGTGAAAGAAAGAGTCAGTTTAAGCATTCACAATGGTGCCTGGCATACAGAAAGCTCTCAGTGAATCTTAGCTGCTGTCATTAACATCACAGAGGTAGTGGGGAGAATTCTGTGCTACGGAATGATCCATACGTTCAACCTGCAAGTGGCCGAGCAGTTCTAGTAACAGCATCTCATCCATTCTTCATTCATTTTGCAATATTTGTTGATCTCCTACTATGCCAAGTCCTGTTCTGTTATGAGGACACAGCAGTGAGGAAAAGAGTTAAAAATTACTGCCTAAGGAATTAGCATTCTGGCCTTTTCTCAGGGATGGCAACCAGTGCATCTGGCCTTTGCTGGGCAAAGTACCAGTACTCAAGTACTCAAGTACCCTGAGTTTTTATCCCTGGGTTCTTTTAAAATAGCCACTGCTTGACTTGTGTCACTTTATTCCTATATCATTACTCACTTTTGTTTTGCACAACAATCATTTATTCTTAAGTAGCTGATTTGTACCATGGATGTCTTAAGTTGAATAACAGCTGGTGCGTGCTCACAAGGGTCCGCAGCGTAGTGCAGGCGATAGATCAGTGATCACAGCAGAAGTACCTGCTCTGATCAAGAAAGGGTACAGAGCGGTATAGGAGCCCAGAAGAGAGGCATCAAAATAAACTGGTGCAGTTGAGAGAGGGATGTCCTTGTATTACTGTAAAAAGTTAAACCAGGGCAGTGTGTCTGACTGGGATGCTCACCGTGCTCAGTAAGGGCGCATGTGGCCTCTCAGCGCCTGGAGCCCTTTGGAAACACAGGAGTCATCTGCGTTCACTCACAGGTCAGTGCTGTTTCACACAATTCCAGCCAAGTATGTTACTGCGTCTTCTAGTTCCCTGGTTAATTCATTTTATTGATCAAATGTTTATGAGATACTTCTAAGTGCTTTCATGGAGCTTGTTTGTCGGTAGGAGTGAGAGGAGGAGGAAGAGTGGGTGGAGGTTTACTAAGTGAAAGTAAAAATAAAATCTTAAAAAAGAAAAAAGAAGGGCGCTTGGGTGGCTCAGTTGGTTAAGCCACCACCTTCTGCTCAGGTCATGATCCTGGAGTCGCAGGATCGAGTCCCATATCAGACTCCCAGCTCCGAGGGGAGCCTTCTTCTCTCTCTGACCTTCTCCCCTCTCGTGGTCTCTCTCACACTCTCTCTCAAATGAATGAAATCCTAAAAATCGGAAAAAAAAAAAAAAGTAAACAAAGAAGATAAGTTCAAGTAGAGGTAAGTGCTGTTTAAAAGAAACAAGAAAGAGATTGGGCCTGGGTGGGTGCATTGCTGGGAGTGACTTAGAGGTAGTAGTCAGTGATAGCCTTGCGAGGAGGCGAGCCAAGAATTTATCTGAAGGACCTTGGGCGAGGCATCGCAGGGAGGTGCCCTGATGCAGGAGCTAGTTTGGTTGCCATCCTTGTACCTCCTACCTGGATTAGTGCAGTAGCCACCAGCTGCTTTGCCTCTTCTCTGTCTTTCTCAACATTATAGCGGGAGCAATTCTTTGAAAACTATGAATGAGACCTAGTCCTCAGAGCCCTCCAGGGCTTCCCACAACACGTGGAATAAAAGCTGAAGTGCTCAGAATGGCACTGGAGCATTCCCCATCCAGTCTCCCTCTTTCTCCTGATGATGTCTTCTCCTTTCCCGCTTGCATCCTCTGTTCCAGCCACAGTGGCCTCCTCCTGCTACGTGAGCATGGCAAACATGCCCCTACCTCTCAGCCAAGTACTGTATGCTTTGTCTGTCACTTTAGGCCTTGTCTTCTCTGTCAGGGGTTCCCAGGCCCACACTCAGGTTTGAAGATTTGCTAGGGGGCCTCATTGGACTCAGCATGTAATTATACTCACATGGTTATGATTTATTACAGTGAAAAGATACCAAGCTAAATCAGCATGGGAAAATGCATGGGGCAAAGTCTGTTGGGAACCAGGTACAAGATTCCAAGATTTCTCTCCCAGTGGAGTCCTATAGGATCCTGATGCCCCTGGATTCCAGCCTCCCAAAGGGTTTTGACACCATGGTGAAGTGTTGTCTATCAGGAAAGCTCAGTGCCTAGTTTTTACTGGGGACTGGTCATGTAGGTAGCCTCTACCTGCCATGTACCAGAATTCCATATTCCCAGAAAGAAAGTAGGGATTTAGTGTAAACCATATTGTTTGCACAAACCATTAAGGCATGGTGAGCCATTCTTATCAGGGGATGATAGGTACCCTCCTGACATTCCTAGAGGGCATCCAAGGGCTAACCTTGCAAACAGACCTTTCAAAGATAGCAGTCTCACGCCTGTTAACATTTCTGCATTGCTTGGATGGCTCTTTTCTTTTCTTTTAATAAATATTCAATTTATTGAAGTAACAATAAAGTCTAGTTTTTCCTTAAGCTTTCAAGCTCAACTACAAATCTTTTTTTTTTCTTTTTTCCATTTGTTTCAGGGGCACAGGTCTGTAATTCATCAGTCTCATATAACACCCAGTGCCCATTACAACACATACCCTCCCCAGTGGACATTGTGGACAGCACTCTATCAGTAAACCCTTCTCTCACCCATCCTACCCAAAACAGCAACTCCTCCACCAGCACTCCCTACCCTCCTTCCCATGTCTGGCTTTTCTCCACAACATGCATCACTAACTAGGATATTATATAATCTACATATCTAATTATTCATTGCCCATGTCTCCTTGCTGCTTCCTGACAGCACACAGGGGAAGAACGAGGCACAAACAAGTCAGCTGCAAGAGAAAGGGAGCCCAGGTCGGCAGTAGTAAAGACTGTCACCCCAAACAACTCCTCAGTCTCATATTTTTGGAAAGCAGGTCACAACCAGCAAAGAAGCTGGAGTCAGTTACACATTGACCATGAGTCTTGTAGATAAGAAGAAAGGCAAAATATATCTGGTCTAGCAGTATAAAGTTTATAATTGAGCAAGCACTTTCAGAGGGAACATCTAATTAGCCACAGGTGGTCTCTGAAGTAGGGGAGATAACAGAAAAAAGCCGAAGGAACGCCCTGAACTAGCTGGGCGTTTCCCCCTGCCACTTGGCTGCGACTACGTTTATCATCCTCTCCCCCAGAGGCCTGTTGCCAGAAGGCTATAGCTAAGCATGCTTGGTGGCTGGTATGATTTCTCATGGGTTACATTTTAAGCAATATGTTGTTCTAAGGCATGGTTACATCTTCTATTAACATGTAAGCTCCATGAGGGCAGGGATTTTTGCTTCCTTGATTACTACCAGGCCCCTAGCAACTAGGGCTGTGTTTAGCACATGGAGGGTCCTCAGTAGTATGCGATGAATGAATTAAAAATAGATAAACGTGGGGGCACCTGGGTGGCTCAGTTGGTTAAGTGTTCAGCGCTTGACTTCAGCTCAGGTCATGATCTCAGGGTTATGAGATTGAAGCCCACATTAGGCTCTGTCCTGGGCTTGGAGCCTGCTTAGGATTCTCTCTCCCTTTCTTAAAAACAAAACAAAACAGTAAAACATGGCACATGGGATTAGAACAATTTAAGCCATGCAGAGACGGGTAGGAGGTATGGTTGCTGGGAGACTGAAGTCAGAGAAGACTGGGATCCTAGATCCTGTGAGTTGCAGGAAGGGGTTTAGATAAACATATTTCTTAAGTCTCAGAGTCCCCCACAGAGTTGTCCAAACCAGATCTTTACTAGCTTCCCAAATTCAGCTAAGTCCTCTCTCCCCTCAGGGCCCCATGTCTGATCCTTTTGCCTTTCCATTTAATTGACAGGGGAATTCAGAGTCTCCAGTTCTGGTCAGTATAACCTGTCATGCTCTTCTGCCAAAAAGTTATCACAGTTGTAATAGCTGAATTATTGGTATTATTTATTTAGTAATCTAAGTTCTCCATTACATTGAAAATCATAGCTTGTTAATGCTATATCCTCAGTGCCTGGCTAAGAACTCAACAGAAATTTGAATGATTGGCTTGCTTTTCAGAGTGTAGTTGACCCTGGACTAGGCTAGACTTCTGGAGACCTTGAACTGTGACAGAGCTTCCCCAGGTTCCGGAGCCAAGACTCTCAGCCTAAGACTTGACATCTAGGCTTCCTCCAGGTTTGGAGCACACAGTAGGTAAATATCACCCTCACCATGACCTCGCTTCTGATGCTTGGCTGTGGTTGCTCACTTCATAGGATACCTTGGAAAAGGCCCAGCTGCTTTCAATAATTGGGGACCAACTCATCCAAAGCCACCACTATGCAGTGGACTCCATCAGACCCAGATGTGTAGAGCTCAGGCACCTCTGTGATGACTTCATCAATGAAAATAAGAAAAAATATGACATTTTAGAAAAGTCCTTGGAGTTGCATAGACAGCTGGACAAGGTGAGCAGAGCAAAGCCATGACCATGATGTTTGCTAAATTTTCTGTGCAGGAGTCTTAATCATACTCATCTTCCCTGCCCTACAGAATTACTGAGAGGGTAATTACTTCATGTTAAATAGTGCTCGAGAGGCATTAAAAACTGTGCAAATTCTAGGTCATAGAAGTATTAGAAGTCAAAAGTGCCCCCACCATCCCACCATATCCCATTAGAATGAACAAATGTTCATTCTCCTCTATATGGACCTAGACTTAGAGTTTTGGCCTGGCCCCATGATTCCCTTTAGGCAGAGCACCAAGCACACTATATTTACAAAGTGCTTCTCCTTATATATAGGCATCAAATCAATCCATTTGGAAAAGCTTAAGTAATAATGACCGTTATACACTCCTGCCATTTATTGAGCACCTACTGTGTTCCTGCCAGAAACATAATTATGTCATCTATTCAATCCTCAAGACAACCTATGAGAAGAGTATGAATGGCATTATTTGGTAGAGGCAGAAACTGATAACTTGGTTAAATCAGTGGTTCATGGTATTTAATACATGAGAACTAGTTTGCTAGAATTGCAGATTCTCTAATGTGCCATTCTGGAGACTCAGATTCAGTAGTCTAGGATGATGCCCAGGAATCAGTACTTTCATCAAATTTCCAGGTGCTTCTGGTGCAGGTGGTACAGGTATCCCACAAGAGACTGTGGGATACATTATTGCCCATGACCATACCTGGGGTAAAAATAGGGGATGCAGATTTTAAGTCAGGACTGCTGTATTCCAAACCCCAGACTCTCTAGACTAGACAGCAGCACTCTATGCAGAGGGCTGACAGAGAAGGGGCATAGCCCCTGGTGCCCTTCAGTGGTGATCTCTGGGGCAGTTGCCTGGTCAGCAAGGGCAGTGGCTTCTGGAGCCTTCCCTGTCAGCTGTTTGTAGGCAGCATGTAACTCATGGCTATGAGTCAGCATGCTCTGTTCCCATAGCTGTTTCTCTGTGATGGCTGGGGGCACACACCCAGGCTATTTATGTCATCCTGATGGCAAAGGGATTGTAATGTCAATGAAATACAACTGTTCCAGAAGCAAGTGCCTCAGAAGGGCCTGGTCCACAACCTGCTCTGTGTGCTGAACTCCGCAGGATCAGCTGCTATTTTCCTCACTCCATTTCCGCTCCAGAGATAATAACCTAGTGCTGATATATAGGTTTGGGTGTGTGTGTGTGTATGTGTCTGGGAGAGGAGGTATCCACTGTGACTGCAGAAGAACACAACTTAATGTTTCCTACAGATCTAGGCATGTTATTTCAAGAGAAATATATAAAGGCATACATATGTCATGCATATAGAGCAAATATCTAAAGTCATAGAGTGTATATATCAAAACATGATTTACATTATTCTGAAAATCCAAAAATGGACGAAGAAGGATGGAAGTTACTAGGAATACCTACATGTGTCATTTCCTGCCTCATCACCTAGGGATAATCATTAATTTTTAAATACCTTTACTATCCTTTGTTATTCTAAAAGTACTCCACATTCAGTGTAAGTAATTTAAAGGAAAAAATAAAGACAGATAGAAGTTGCCTGTAATTTTCCCACTTAAAGCTAACTACTTTGGAGTGCTCCCTTTTGCTCTTTCCTCCCTGTATAGTTATTTTTGTGTAGCTCTTCAGGTCACATGATAAATGGAAATGCAGACCTACTTGCGCTGGCAGCTTCTTTCCACATAAATATTCAGGCAGCACAAGGACCCCTGTTTTTCTGTTTAAGTCTTTTAAAAATTGAATTTTTAGAATTTGTCACCTATCTGATTTCATCCCAGCAATCTGGAAAGTATTGCTCTCCTGAGTTACAAAGCTTTGCAAGCTTTGATGCTTCCCTGGGACAGAAAAATGCCAGTAAATGCAAATGTGAGCAGCAGAAAGTAGTGTTTTTGTTAAGAGGGACATTGCCTCCCCTGGGAAGACATGTAGGGGCCAGGTCTAATGCCTCATTGGTAATGTCCTTATAACCAGTTAGGATGCAAGATGAGTAGCCTAGAAGGCAAACCCGAAAAGTCATTGGTTGCATTCCTAATGGTTAGACCAAATTTAGGAATACCTAACTCTTTTCTTTTGGTGATGTAGCAATTACTGTCCGTAGAAAAGAGGAGAATGTTTATACAAGTCTTTTTACTGACTGGATGACTCTCCCAAGAAATGGACAGATGTAAAATTAGTTTGGGTTTGTCCACCTTACAGCTGTGTTAACAGTGGTTAGACCTATGAACTTAATGCTGTCCCACAACAATTTCCCATTGTCTCAGGATCCTTCTGTACCACGGACAAGCTCAGGTGTTCTGAGCTGTGGGCAGGCTGACTGCATGGGGCGCTGTGTTTCTTTTGAAAGGTCAGCCAGTGGTGTGAAGCAGGAATCTACCTTTTGGCTTCCCAAGCTGTAGACAAGTGCCAATCACGAGAGGGGGTTGACGTTGCCTTGAATGACATTGAAGCATTTCTGAGTACAGCGAAGGAATACCAGTTGCCCAGCCACATGGAATTTTACAACCAGTTTGAGTTGATACTCACCATTGACGTCAAGGTAATGTGTCTGGGTTATTTTAATCTTGTGGTTAGAAAGGAAGCACTGGGGGGCCTTTTGCCTGTTGCTTAAGAAAGTCTGGTTCATCGTCATTAGCCATCAGGGAAATTCAAATCAAAACCACATCGAGATACCATCTTACACCAGTTAGAATGGCCAAAATCAACAAGACAAGAAAGAAATCTCCAAATAAAAACAAATTTTGGAGAGGATGTGGAGAAAGGGAAGGTGTCTTATACTGTTGGTGGAAATGTTAGTTTGTGTATCCACTTTGGAAAACAGTGTGGAGATTCCTCAAAAAATTAAAAATAGAGCTACCTTGTGACCTGGCAATTGCACTCCTGGGTATTTACCCCAAAGATACAGATGTAGTGATCCGAAGGGGCATATGTACCCCAATGTTCATAGCAGCAATGTCCACAATAGCTAAACTGTGGAAAGAGTCAAGATGCCCTTTAACAGAGGAATGGATAAAGAAGATGTGGCCCGTATATACAATGGAATATTATGCCTCCATCAGAAAGGATAAATGCCCAACTTTTGCATCAGCACGGATGGGATTGGAGGAGAGTATGGTGAGTGAAATAAGTCAAGTAGAGAAAATCACTTATCATATGATTTCATTTACTTGTGGAACATAAGGAATAATATGGAAGACATTAGGAGAAGGAAAGGGAAAGTAAAGGGCGGGGGGGATGTTGGAGGGGGAGATAAATCATGAGAGACTGTGGACTCCGAGAAACAAACTAAGGGCTTTAGAGGGGAGAGGGTAGGGGGATGGGTGAGCCCAGTGATGGGTATTAAGGAGGGCATGTACTGCATGGAGCACTGAGTGTTATATGTAAACGATGAATCTTGGAACACTACATCAAAAACTAATGATGTATTGTATGGTGACTAACATAATATAATAAAATTAAAGAAAGAAAAAAGTCCAGGTAGGACATACTGAGCAGGCTTACCAGTTCCTGAATCTCAGGTAGCATCCTAGCCTCTGTGCTTCCTGGAAATCTGACCCTTCATGGTCTGACCCAAATATCCCCTTCAGTCATTCATTTCTCTCCAGATACTCGTGATCATCTTTGATGTTTCATGCACTGTGCTGAGGACATAGCAATGAGAAGAAATAGACATGGTTCCGTCCCTGATGCAACTTAGTGGGAAAGACTGACATTAATAAAATGTCAAAACACAGGGCACCTGGGTGGCTTGTTGCTTAAGTGGCTGACTTTGGCTCAGGTCATGATCCCAGGGTCCTGGGATGGAGCCCCACATCGGGCTCCCTGCTCATCAGAGAGCCTGCTTTTCCCTCTCTCTGCTGCTCTGCCTACTTGTACTCTCTCTCTCTGTCAAATAAAAAAGAATCTTTAAAGACAAAAATAAAACCAGTCAGTTTTTAAATAAATAAATGTCCAACACAAAACACAAGAATGTGTTATAAGCTGAGATAAGTGCTCTGGAGGAGAGATTTAGGATTCTGCTGGACATGTGATAACTTGACCTTGACTGGGGATCCCTAGAGCCAAGGCCTGGAGACTGAGTAGAGATAATGGGGGAGCCTTTCCAGACCAGAAGTAACAGCATATACAGAGGACACAGGGCTGGAGGGAAACTGGCATAAATGCAGAACCCAAAGGCCAGGGTGGCTGGAGTATAAGAGCAAAAGGTGTTTGGGGGTGAGGTAAGAGAGGGGCAGATGAGGCAAGGCTTTGTGGGCCATATTAAGTTCAGTCTTTATTCTAAGAGCAGTGGGAAGCCACTGAAGGGTTTAAGCAGGTGAAAACTTGCATGGGTTTGCATTTTGAGACAAGCTCTCTTTAATGAAGTCAGCAGAGTTATGGAGAGCACACCTTCCTATGAGATTCACATCACCTTGTATGTATCTCTCCCATAGGGTCATATTGATTTCTTTTGAGTCACCGATCTCTTTTGAGTCACAGAATCTGATTCACATACTTTCAGGGTTCTATATACTCAAGGGTATTTAAGGAAGTTTGAGGTAGGCACTTTTTATCAAGATACGGGCAGAGTTTAGGGAACTTAGTAGGTATGGTGAAGGTCCCTGGGGTTAGCAAGAAATAAGAAGCAGTTACCAGCAATCAGCATAAAGGGCAAAGGAGACCCCAGGAAGCACTGTAGCTGTGACTGTGAGAGGCGCTGGTAAGGGCTGTGGCCTTGGGCAGATGTGGCTACAGCTGCTGTTCTGGCCAACTTCAGCAAACTGCCTGGCCATACCACCTACCAGGAAATGAGTAAACTTAATCAACCATCTCTAGAAAATACGCAGAGGGGCGCCTGGGTGGCTCAGTGGGTTAAAGCCTCTGCTTTGGCTCAGGTCATGAACTCAGGGTCCTGCAATCAAGCCCCACATCGGGCTCTCTGCTCAGCAGGAAGCCTGCTTCCCACCCCCCACCCCCTCTCTGCCTACCTGTGATCTCTGTCTGTCAAATAAATAAATAAAATCTTTAAAAAAAAAAAAAAGGAAAAG